>NC_079496.1:108009551-108217613 GCF_030052815.1 Hevea brasiliensis | reverse complement strand
TATTAATCATGAAACATGACCGCTTAAAGGATCGATAAATTTATTCGCAAGTGCAAGATTGGAAAGCTCTGCACTTGGACGATATAAAAATGATTGAGAATAGGTCTTAGTCTAATTTGAAAAGTTCGAGACCGCCATTTAAAGATCTGTTAAAAACATTAACTTGGTTAAATACTTGAACAATTTGAGCGAGGTAACTAATCACAACGTCCCACTGGGGATCTTGAACATGAAGAGATCGTAAAACAAAATACAAAAATCGTATGGTCCAAGATTAATCAAAACAGTCGAGGAGATCTAAAACACTTGGTTTGAGTGCACTTTGAAGTTTATTATTTATCCGGAGGTTACTTAGCTCAAAGAAATGACTGCTGATGGATCGTTGAGATCTGGCCAAACGCTTACTAGGGAGATCGATATAATTACAATTATTCAACTATAAATTTGGGAAGATCGATCAAAATATGGTGTCTACAAATAGTAGCAATGAAGGTGGAGCTTTGCCAACGGGTTCTAGTCATGGTAGAAGCAATCCATGTAGAAAAATTAGAGAAGGAATAGTAGATCAAGCTCGAGATCACAAGTAGACTATGAAGATAGAGAATGCTACTATCATGAGAAGGGTCACATTCAATACCATTGTATTAAGATGAAGGAAGATCTTGTAGAGTTTAAACAATTTAAGAAGAGTCTTAAAAGAAAAAAAAAAGGAATCATTAATTGCAATGGATGATGGTGTTGATGGGGAATGTTTGAATGTGATGATAATAAAGAAAAGGAAAAAAATCCATTACAAGATGAGTGGTTAATGGATTTTACTTGCTCATTCCATATTTGCTCAAAGAAGGAGTGGTTTGATGTGATTGAAGAAAAGAAATGAGAAAAAGTGAAGATGGCCAATGGGAACAAGATGGAAGTTGAAGGTGTTGGAAGAGTGAAGATCAAGCTACATGGTGATCAAGTAAAAGTATTCGATGAAGTGAAATATATTCCTAAATTTGAAAGGAACTTAATTTCCTTGGGTAAATTGGATTCTTTGAGTTATAGGTGTTTGATTCATGGTAAAATCATGAGATTTAACCGATGTGCTCTTGTGATCATGAAGGGTGAGAAGATTGGTACAAAGAATTTCTACAAATTAGAAGGAAGTACATTAATTGGAAGAATGCGGGTGAAAGCAAGAGGCAGCATCAACAATCAAGAGTGTAAGAAAGTACCTAAGAGAAAATTAACTTTTATAGAAATTGTGAAGACTAATTCCATTTAACTTGGAGGTAGAAATTGTTAGAGTCCAAGTTCAATTGAAATTAGGAAGTATAATTAGTTTAGGAAGTTTAGTATAATTTAAATTATGAAATTTAATAATTAGAGTCCAAAATGATTATGTTTTAATGGCTTATATATATGTGTAGTTGGTTTGCTATTATATGGAATGTATTATTGAGAGTTCACAAAGTGGAGAGGTATATTGAATTCCGTGAGTTTTGTGTAAGTAATTTTGAGGACGAAAAAAATAATTAGTTATTGTAATTATTTTTCTTTGATAGTGAATTTGTTAGTGGAGTAAATTTATACCGAACCACGTTAAATTTTTTATTCTTTCTTTTTTTTTGTTTTGATTTTTCACAATTGTTAATATTTTAATTTATTTTAGAAATTTTAATTTTATTACTTATATTTTGAAATTTTTTCATTAATTTATTAAATTACTAACACGATATCTATAGTGTAGAAATTTTGAAGAGGTAAAAAAAAAAAAAAGAAAATTTTCTAAATTGTGAAACCATTTTTACTTCATTCTAAATATCATGTTAATATGTGTATAGTTTATTTGATATTATTATGCATATTAGATGATTTAGAAATATTAAAATTAATTTCAGATTTGAAATATTATTCTTCTTGTGAAAAAATTTGCCACAATAGATGTATTTTTTACAAGAACAAAAATATTGAAAATCAATAAGTTAGAGAAGATATTCAATTATCTATTTGAAACTTTAAAAATTTAGTTCAACATTTTAGAAAGTTTAACATTATTAATTTTAACATATAAGGCTCCGTTTGTTTCATAAAAAATAATACATATATAAAAAATATTTTTCATGAATAATATTTTCTAAAATTATATTTTTCAAGAAAATATTTTTTATTGTTTAGTTATAATATTAAATTAATGGTATATATTTATTTCATATATATATATAAGTATTTTCATATTTTTATAAGATTATTAATATTTAGAGAATATAAAATGAGTTTCTCTTTTGAAAAAATAAATTTATTTTTTTAAAAAATAATATAATTTTTTTTAACAAATAAAATATTTTTCATTAATCAATCTTTTTAAGTGTCTCAAATATTAAAAGATATGAAAAAAAATATTTTTTATGAAATAAATAAAATATTAATATATTACATTTTTTTTTTGTCTCATTGTAATAGATGATTTAGAAAAATTTTATTATTCCATTTTATTTGTTATTTTAAAAAATTAAAAAGTAGTAATTTTTTTTTTAAATTTTACCTTTATTTGTTATTTTTAATGCATTATTTTTTTTTTATTAACACACTAATTATTTTTTTTTTTTATAAAACTGTGATACATTTCCCATTACTGCCTTAATGGCTGTGAATTTTGCTTTAAACTGCAGGACAAATGGACAATAGCCCCACACTATTCAAGGCTTTATAAGGCGTCACTTCCACTCTCCAGTTACGAGTAAACGCCTTCCCCAGATAATTGGCCTATCAATCAGAAGCTGCCACGTACTGCATAAGACTCAAACCTTACGTCACTCCATACTAAAGTAAAAGAGAAACGCTATTAAACACTCTTGTCCAACCCAACAACATCATCATTGGGTGACTGAAAATTTTAACCACTTTGTAATTTTTTATAAAATTATAGTCATTTTTCAGATAGATCAAGAGACAAAGTAATATAAAAGTGGCTATAACTTTTATAAAATTTAAATTTCTGATATTTTTTTTAAATTTTAAAAAATTAGATAAATTTACCAAATATATAAAGATTTGACTTTTTTCTACCAATAGCCCAACAAAACAATTACAATAACAAAGAACTATATAACGAAGCAAGAAATTCCTCAGATCTGTAGACTCCTTGTACCAGCAAGGTGATCGGTCAAATCACTAGAAACATGCTTAAATAAACGAGTAGATAAAGCTTAAAAATCATCGATGATTAGAAACCTGCGCCGTCATCCGATAATTCAGCCACCTATGCCGACTAGATAGGTCGTCATCATCTTCTTCTTCTTTTCTTCTTCTTTGGTGGTCTACGACTCTCGCAGTTGGGTCCTATTCTTCTCTTATTTTTAACTTAATCATTTTTTTTTTTTTATGGAGATGCATTTTAAATTTTTGAATTTTACAGACATGGGTTTAAAACGAGTCAGGCCATATCTCACCGTTTTCATTTCGGTATAGAAAACACCTGCAACATCTGTTTCCATGCTTCGCAAATAGATAGTGAAAATTTTTTATTATAGTTAGATAATACTTTAAAACCCTGGAACCAGCGGTTCCGGCCCAGAAAGGCCTAGAAATGGCCAAGCAGATGTGCAGACGCTTATACGTCTGCCTGGAATCAAATTCAAATTGTCTGGTTTCATTTTAACTCGAACTAAAGGAAAACCATTACAAAAGAAAACATAAAGAAAAAATGGAAATGAGAGTAAAATACATCCCCAAGGTCAACCGTGAAGATCAATAAACTTTATAAAACCCTTATATCGACCACATTCTACTCTTTATTTATTAACAAAAAAAAAAAAAAAAAAAACAAAACATCAAGGGGTGTATTTCCTGGTTTCAAAGTTGACACGCTAAACAAATGTCATCTAGACATGTGTTATACGTTAGCTGTGTAGAACTCATTTCCACTTTACAGGACTTTCCTTCTGCTATCCTCATTAACTCTTGCTACTCTAGTCTTCTTGTTTTCTGAAGAAAACTAACAAAATTGCTTCCTTCTATAGTCCACCCCATTTCATGAACTTCTTGATCTCATCATACAAAACCAATACGGCAGCAGCTCCTGTACTCCTAAACATATTTGACAGTGCCTCATGATAAAATGAGGCCACCCTCTCTGTCCTGTAAATTTTCCTCCAGCAGTCAAGTGTGCCACGATACATTGGCTGTTCCAGGCCAGATTGCATCATCATTCGCCTTCTAACTGTGTCCAACGGGTAAGACAACAGCCCAGCAGATGTTGTGACTGCTTGAGCCACCACCCAACGCTTCCACAATGCCAATTCAGGTTTAGCATCATTAGACAAAATCTCCTTCATTGTATCAAAGCCTCCAAAATATAGGTTCTGTGAACTACCATGCTGCAGAGATGCAGGAAGTCCTCTATAAATTCCCGAATCCCTTCTTTCTTGCATATGGTAGTTAAAAAATGGTAGATACCTCGGAATTGTCGAACATCAGTTCTTCCAATGTCAGCAGCAAGGCGGGTGTGTGCAATATCAAGTGGATAGATTAAGATTAATGTTGTGCAGCCAGCAGCAGCCCCCGCAATGAAATTGGCAGATGCACCAGACAGAAAATGACCATCTTGATGATTGCCATTTCTTAGTATGTTTCTATAAAGATCCTGCAGCAAAAGTGGTACATAAGACCATACAACTGTTGCAGCATAACATAAACCAACCAAATAGAGATGTTTCTGATTTAGTTTGAATTTTTAATCAACAGAGAATTAAGCGGTTCACAGGCCAAATTGGTTCTATCACATTTTAGTTATTATCTTTAATCAGATTTCAAAGATTTGCTAATGCCATGACCAGTGACACTTTGGACTTGGTTACTGAGAATTGCTACCAAACTACTCTTCCAGGACACCAAAATGGATTGGTACTAATAAATAATGCAGTCGCACTTTCAAGAGCTATGAATTCAAGAGCTACTGTATTGTGACCTAGAATTGGTAAGTATATCTTATGTCATATAACTCTAGGCACCATAAGCTTCAGCTCCAATATAGGTGTGAAGGTCCCTTACGATACATGTGGATGCAAAAGTATAATAATTTTTACGGAGAATATGGGGCTGCCTACTTATCTTCCACTTTGTGCACAAAAATTAAATAATAATACAAGACAAATTTCATCTCTTCAAAGTTTAAGCTGAACAGCAATCGGCTGGACCAAACCTATGAAATCTTGCAATCAACTGAAATGCCTATAGAGAACAATGGCTAACCTAACTTCATGCCCTAAGAAAAAGATTCTGTACTCTTGTGTCCCTGACTATACAAAAGCATCACAGAGCATTGAAAAGTTTAACTTGGTGAAATAAAAGTCAAACAACCAACCTGAAATGGGTGGAAGGTTTTATAGATTCTTAAGACATTCAATATCAGATAAATTTGTAAGTTTAATTGTATATCATTTGCACTCTTTACTCCCTTTCATTCATAAAAAATGTATTTATTCAAGCTTTCCAAGGCAATTATTTTATCTTTATTTAATAAATATTACTGATGTAGAACCAATATAACAAAGAGGAAGATAAACAAATTCTTAAGTCTATCACAATCATAGAAAAGATCTACCATGATACTTGGAGGATATAGAAACTTATAATAAAATTATTTATCGACTAGTATTAGGATTTGGAATCCTTAACAAGAAAATACCAATTAAATAATAATTAAGAACCCAAAATCAACTCAAACTTCCTAAATAAAATAAAATACTAATTCCTAAATAATAATAGAATTATTAAATAATATAAACGTCATGATTAATAGAAACCTAAACTTCTTAAGAATAGCAGCAATAGCCTAGAAGTGGTGAATTTAGGCCCAAGTCTATTACAAGTATACTACAGAAAGAAGGAGAGAGAAGAAGAGGAATTTAGAGGAGAGTATTCTAGAGACATACAGCCAGATGGATTGGGTTTGTTAGAAGGAATTAAGAAGGATATGCCACCTGGAGATGCTAACAGAAAAGGGAATCCAAATTCATTATATATAAGGGGCTATCTCAGCAGCAAGGGAAGAAATATATTTTGTTGAAAATTACAGCTACAAGCTGGGGTTAGCTTTGCTAGCAAGGGAATTGATTTCCTGGGGGTTGTTTAACAATTTTCTTTGTTTGCTTGTTCCTGTTGAATTTAACTGTAACAATATTTTTTCTGTTGTTTAACAACCTCAACTGCTCTGTTAGTTACCAAATTTTGTTAATCATATTTTTGTGTGATCATTCACAAAACCCTTATTCTACTACCAGCTAAGCAGCAAAGATCCTTTCGAACCAACTTTACTTTTCCTCAGACCATATTTTCAATTAACTGAATTGTTAAAATTCTCCAATTTGTTATAGGATACTCCAAAATAGTCCTTTTATTCCATGATAACTGGTTGGTGCACTTTTCTTCAAACAATTACCCAAGAAAGATATTCTTCATGAAATTTCCATAGCACTTCCATTCCGCTTGGTATATTATATGATTGACAATTTCAACCCACATCTCCATGAAAACTTTCATGCTCTCTACATTGCTATGATTATAACAAACCAATGCTTTGCATAATAAATACCTACCAAAAATAAAGAACCAAGATTTGCAATTTATGATACAATATTTCAATAACTAAAGATCAGTACACAGTTCCTTCAAGATGGAATAATCATTATGTTACTAGGAATCCAGAAATTGAGAATTTTTAGAACAGCAATACCATGCCAGAGAAATAGTAAAACTAAGCAAGAAACAACAAATTGCAAACATCCTATTAGTAAGTTTTTAAGCATCTTTCCTGAATTGCCTTAGACAAAATCCATCTAAATCCAACAAATATAATATATTCGCTCTGGGTTCCATTAAAACCTTGCTGCAAGATTACTCTTGCAAAACTTTTCTGTTTGATTACCAAGGCTTCAACATTGTTCTCTGATACCTGAACAAAATTGTCACAAATAACAAAAAAAAACTCCGCCCATAGGAACTTAGCAAAACATGACTAGTCCTAAGGCCAGATAAAGGAGGAGAGTTGTAGTAGGTTGATGGCCAGCATAAAATTCAGTCATTTCTCGTGATATGGATACCAAAAAGTTCCCTTTTCTAGATAATTGCAAGCTAGTCATCTCTCATGATTTGCCACACTGCTAGGGAGAACTTTTACTCTGCTCTTCAATTAATCTATTGATATCCTCTAAAATGTCTTTGCCAATATGTTATTCTTTACTACTAATTACAAGCAGATATCCTTAATATCTTGATTATTCTTCACAAGATACTACTTGGTTAATATAAAAAAGAAACAGCCAAAGATAAGATGAAAATGTCTATCGTTTGGTGGGAAGAAAAGGTTCAAAAGAAAAGTTTTACGAAATGTAGGCAGCGAGAGATCATCTCAATCATGAAGGAGGGTGATAAGGGGAAAAAAGTATTTGATACTACCATATGTTTTTACAGATAAACACTGAGCGATATATGCATGCCTAGAAGGTTAAACAATTTCTGTGACGAATAAAAGGTTTCTAAGAGTCTGCAGTCAAGGTAAACTTTTCCAGTTTACTAACACACACGTAATTGAACTATAACAGAAGAAAAACGTTAAAGATTGGGCTTAGAAAATTTAACGAGTTCTATGAAAGCAAGTTCTTTGTTTGAACAAGCCAATTGCGCACAATTCATTACCAGGATAACAGGAGCCCCAAGGCATGACCATCAGCAAGTAAGAATTTATTAGCATCAGAAATTTACAGATGAAAATAATTAGGCATGCTTGCTTAATGTTTAACCTATTTTTCACCTAAATTTTGTGCACGTGAAGCGATAAAAAAAAAGAAAGGCTGATATCTACATCCAAATTGAGACTGATGAATGCGAACATCACATATTCC
The DNA here is from genome assembly GCF_030052815.1 of Hevea brasiliensis. Taxonomy (NCBI): domain Eukaryota; kingdom Viridiplantae; phylum Streptophyta; class Magnoliopsida; order Malpighiales; family Euphorbiaceae; genus Hevea; species Hevea brasiliensis. Next base: position 108,209,727 of record NC_079496.1, on the reverse strand, counting down.
TGTCGCAATTGACATTTTATCAATCACCTTACATGCATAAGAAAATAAAATCTGGCAACTTACCTTAAGCGAGAAATTGAGAGCGACAGAAGGATAGTAGCGAAGAACACTACTGCCATTGCCCCTCCATAAAGAAAGAACCCCTTCTTCCCTAACGGTACGAACGATGCAATCAATCATGCCCTTGAATTTCCTACGGCCACGGCCCACAATTGCCAGGTTACTCTCCTGGGTTTGCAGCAATAGCTTAGCCCTTTCGATTGGGGCGACGATCGTGTGCACACCTCCACCCATGACCGCACCCGCCATCAGATCTCTTTGGAAGTGGGTCAGCCATATGTAAGGTCGTGATGTTGTTGTCGCTGTGGGTGGTTTTGACTGGCTCTGTTCTCCTGGGTCATCATCATCTCTGCTCATTTCTAGACCCCTCCAAAAAAAACCCACAAAGAGAAATCTTTTATATTCCAATATGAAGCGTGATTGCTGCCATCAAGAAAAACCCATTAATTTTTGGAAGCAACATTACAGTTCTATGAGGTGGGTGTAATGATTTGATTTGTGTATATAATTGTTGAAGCTAATCTTATCTCCGCGTGATGTTTATAATATAAATCTGTCGTTGTTTACTTGTTTGTGAGAAATGAGAAAAATAACGAACTTTCACGCTACTCGGTTGGTTTCTGGTTTCCCTATTAGTTAATCAATCAAATTCAATGATTCAAATCTACCATTATACAGAATAAATTAAATCTCTTTTTATTAAAATAAAAATTAAATTGCTGTCTTATTGAATCGATGCAAATTCAATGGCTGACATGATTTCCAGTTTTGTATAAATTTTTCTATTTATTAATGGAAGTTGAAAATTGTCTTGTACAATGAATTAACAGGATTACGTTTTAGCTACGCATTGTATGTCCATCTAATATTTAAATAATCATAATTTTTGACCTCCTGGTATTATGTGAAATTCAAGCTTCTTCAACTTCAAGGTTGAATTCATCATCTATTCTTATCAGTATCAAAAAATTCAATGACAGAAATTGATCTATTGTACTCGGATGGTAAAACCATGATATATACCAAAGAATAGATTTTTAGTGTCTCACCCTAGTAATAAATAATATAAATATTATGTTACTGAATAATATAAATAAACACTATAAAAAAATTAATATAAACAAGTGAGGTAAAAATTTCTCTCAATGTATGGTCAAAATACTAAACGTTACATGGAAAAATTTTTGCCGAATGGGGCCTATGTCTTTAGTCTATGACACACTAGATGTAGGCGAAAATTTCTCTTGATTTAGAGTGGTGTATCTGCAAAAGAATATAGACAAGCACATCTTATCAGGGAATAAAATCAACCGCAAAAGTACTGTTGAGATGCTCCTTCTCCAGGATAGATTAAAGTGAATACTGATAGCTTAAAACTAAGATAGGGCTTCAAAACAGATACAAGCAGCCAGCCTGTGGGCAGAACAGGAGGGGCAATTAGCAATTTGGCCATAAGGCACAATTTTTCATCTACACAATATCTTTATGTGCTATTTCCTAATTCAACTTGCCCTTCAATGTTTCTTAATCCATAACAAGTGAACCTATAAAAAGTTCAAATGTTTAGGTTATTTATTGATTATAGACAAACGTTGTAATTTTCGTTAATAAAGTCTTCAACTTTTGAGATGGGTGTAATTATAGCTAAAGGGTAAAATTAATTTGAAAAAATTAATGGAAAAATTATAATAGTCTTGAGATTCTGATAAAATTTATAATTTAATTTTTATATTTTTAAAATTAAATAATTTAGTCTATTTACGAACAAGAGAAAGGGAGTAGGTGAACAAAACTAGAGTATGAGAAGGAGTAGGTGAATCTTTAGAGTGTAAAAGAGGGAAGAGCAGTTGGAGGGAGCAGGAGCAAGGGAAAACGTCGTCGTTTTCCCTATTGCGCGTGTGGGAAGGGGGCAGCAAGGAAGCTACGCGAAAGGGAGTAAAAACCACAGCCCGTTCCAAAAGGGGGGAATGAATGACACGGTTGCAAAAGGAGGCACCCTCCAATTGCCCCTCTCTTTGCTTATAATTACCAAATGCCCAAAATTGACACTCTTCTAAGAACAGTATCAATTGCGATTGAATTTTTATATTTATATGTATTGGTCACTCTCTCTAATTTTATATTTAATTTACAGTTAATTTTAATAAAAATAATTAAAATACTATTTATTATATTTTTAATATAAAACAATTAAACTTTTAAAATATTATTTATTAATAAAATAGTCCTTTGATTATTTTAAAAGTAAATATATTTTACTTTCGGTCTCATTGACTTTGCACCAATTATTAAATATGAAAAATAGACCGGATGGTGGTGGTGGATCAGCACAAGTGACCACATCATTTCTCAAGACATTCATACTACTGCTCTATCCTTTTCTATTGGGAAGCCTTGTAACTAAAACAATTTTCTTCATAAATGAACTGGGCTTTGCTCATTCCCCAAGCATTCAATCTTGAGATGTTTATGCTCTGAGTTCCATTGTTAAATACATACAGGTGAGCTTCTTTGTGAACTGCTAACTGAGGATAAACTCTACTGCTAATACAAGTTCTCCCTTCCCCACCAAAACTCTCAATGATTGAATGATCTATCTGCAATAGTTAAACAAACATATATCAAATGAAAAGGAAAATGACAATTGGATTGAAAATACTGAACTCACCAAGCTTCTTAATGAAATCTTTTCATGCTGGGGATCTATATTGACAAAAGCTCCATATGTGGTTTTATCCACTTTTTCTTTTAGAGAAGACCTGTTTGCACACAGATTTTTCATCAGTTCAAATTCAAATTACATGACATTTGGGTTTATAGAAGAGATTAATGCAAACCTGCTTTGATCACTGCACATGAGTACTGTATATGCATTGTGGCCTCTAAAAATTCTAAAGAATATTGCAGTTTGCTCTGTCAAGTCCTCTGTTGCTAAAGCTAGCAAACCAAATGGCCCCAATCTACCTCTCACTGCTGCATTTGCATCAGTACACATTTTGGGGATCAACCCAGGTAGAGTTCAATAACTCGGCCTCTTCTAATTCTGGCAATTCAAACAAAACCTCTACATCTGCCTTTAAAGATACCAAGAAGGAAGTAATTATGACAATGCAAGCAGTTCAATTTCCAAATAATAACAGACAACAAAGAGAAGGAAGGATATAGCATTCAAACATAATGGAACTTCTCTCTTTCAAACGGAATTCAACCATTCACCTGTGAAGCAGTTATGTCTGGAATTTCGAGTACTGATCCACCATCAAGTTTCTTATGCTGGATGCTGACTTGCTTGTCATGTAGCTTATTGATTTCTTCCACTGGCCACAGCACTAATTGGCTTCCACTTCTATCAAGCCATACTTGCCTAGGAATTGACTGCAATGAAGATTCCAAAGACCATTTGGTTTCATCAGTTTATTATTCCTTCAGAGAATTCAAGAATAGATTTACAAGTCCACCAAAACTGATTTCAGTTACAACCCATTAAAACCAATACAGTAAATACTAAATATATTCAAACAAGGCTAAGCTTCTTTAAAAAAATTGTAATTTGACAGTTTTCAATTAAATTAAAATACCTGAAGTCCAGACCATCCTTTGTTAATATCATCTTCTGCGCTGTCAGATTCGTTTATCCAGCCCCATAATATCCTCCTATCCTTGACACTATCAAAGAATGTCTTTGAAGCGTAAAACTTGCCATAGTCATACCTCAAGTCTGTGTTGCTACCTGTAAAATCAGTGTCAGGAATATATTTTTCCATCCCAGGGACATAAGTGCCTATCATGTAGTAGTCATGCGAATTGAAGCTGGCCTTCATCACATGCTTAACACCTGGATTTATGACTGAAGTGTCAACACCATTTGTGCTGTTAACAGACACCGGAAAGAAGTCTGACACTCCCACATTCCAGTTTTTTCTTTTGAATAAAGAGGATCTTGATACCTGCTCCAGTTAACAAAATCATCACTTTGATACAGGATTGCCATTCCTTGATCATTAATCGAGCTCCCAATGATCACATTCCATTTCCCATCAGCACCCAGCCAAGCAGTTGTTGGATCTCTAAAATGGTCCCCTTCAATACCAATGGGAGGAGTTATGACAGGATTTTGTGAAAATTTTATCCATTCTTTAAGTAATGGGTCAGACAGATTCTTGGGCATTGCCAAATTCTGAACCTGTGTATTGTTGGCATCAATACCAGTGTATAAAATGACAGGTTTATTCCCTGAAGGATTGTAACAGAACCAGACCAGCAACTTTTGATGTCAAATGGTTCTGTTGGGTGAAGGGCATGATTGAGATGAACCCAGTTGATGAGATCATATGATACAGAATGTGCCCATACCATACCATCACCAAATAAAGCACTATTTGGATTGTATTGGTAGAACAAATGATAAAGTCCCTTATACAACATTGGCCCTGCAACAGATGGATCAATATCACAACATAATCTGTAACTATGTCAACATTATAGAAGCTCAAACCCTAATATCCCAATTTAAGACTTGCACGGATACACATCTTGGGGGTGACCCAGGTTGGATGGTTGCCAGTATCATGCTAGAATCTACTAAATTTAAAAGATATGGATTAATATAAGTAGGTATGGAATTTTATGCAAAAGAACATGAAGAATGACGTGATTTTATCATCAATAACTTGAAGCATCGTGACTCTTTCTGTCTATTTGTTTCTCTCTCTCTCCCCTCTCCCCCCTCACTGTGGTGTTAAAATTCAATCACCAGAAACATATATTAACTGGCATACTCACCATTAGGATCTGCATGATCGGAGGCATCCATACGTGCATCAACCAGCAGAGCAAGTAAAGAGATGAACACAGAGATTAAAAACTGTTAAGAATTACAAGTAAAGAAAGAAAGAAAGAAAGGGTAAAACTTAAATTGGTGAAGTAGTAAAGAGACATGGCAAATATACATACCATTCAACCAGTTCTTTGGAGGTTGGAAGTGATAAGAGGTTCTGTAAGGTTGGCTTTCGTTCACCATAAGATTACAAGATTGAAAATTCTGGAATTCTGGCTGTGAAGCATCAACTTCAGTTCCATCATTGAACAAAACGCAAAACAATCCAACAAGAAAATGGCTGGCATCTCCATATTCCTCTTGAGGAAAGACTATGAAAAGCAAAAGTAAGCTTGTGTGGAGATCAATATAAGCAATTACAAAGAAGTGTGTTCTGTCTGATTTGGGAACCAGTATTAATGGAATTGTGACAGGAAAAACCAAGAATCATTACAAGTTGGATGAGGTCGATTGCTCAATAGAATAATGAATTGATAAAGTGTAAACACCCAGGAACAAGCAAAGAATAGAGGAAAAAAAGGGGAAGAGTGCTAAAGCAAGCTTCTCAACACAAATAACCAAAGAAATTAGGATTGAAGTCATTATCAGTACTGAATTTTTTAATCTATTGAGTCTACTAGTGTACAAAATAAAAGCAATCATCAATAGAAATCCAAGATTTGGGCTGCTGAAGATAAATTTTATAAAAGGGTATCCAGCTCAATTACAAATTTCCTGAAGCAATAATAATAATAATAATAATAATAATAATAATAATAATAATAATAAAAAGGAGTATCCAACGCTTGCTTCATTCTGAAATCTTGACTTCCTGTTGGTGAACAGACCAACTACCACATATATCCATGAAAATCACGATTACTAAATCTAAATTTAAACAAATCGTTTTAAAAATGGGTGTGCGTGTTATTCATTATTTTATTTTAATAATATAATTTAATATATATATTTTTTATATTTCATATTTTTATAATTATGTTATAAAATTTTATTAATAATAAAATTTTTAATTAATTATAATTTTATTTCAAGTATTAATATATAAATTTTTTAATATTAATAGATATAATCATTTAATTTTAAAATTTAAAATAAGTTGATTAATAAATTATTTTTAATTTTATTTAAGTGAATTGTCATACATCAATAAAGGCATAAACAAAGTAATATATATATATATATATATATATATATATATATATATATATATATATATATATATATATATATATATATATATAATGTTTAAATTTCATAAATAATTTTCTAGTGAATAATTATTTAAATATAAATTTTAATATAATTTTTTTAAAAAATAATTCATCTTTTCTAATATAACTGAAAAATAATTAAAAAATATTATTTTCTTGATAATTATTATTTTTTGTATAAGATAAAATTTTAATTGTTGAAATTTAAAAATGTTTAGATAAAAATAAAAAATTAATTTATTTTAAGTGTTAACATATAAATTTTTTATAATAATAATTGATATAATTTTATATTTGATAATATATCATTCAATTTTAAATTTTTAAATAATTTGATTAACATATTATTTTCTATTATTTTTAAATTAGTTGATTTATTTCATATACCAACGAAAGGATAAATAAAGTAGAAGGAAAAAAAAAAAAAAAAAATATATATATATATATATATATATATATATATATCATGTGATCATTTTTAAATTATTATTATTATTATTAAAATTCTTAAATTTAAAAAATGATAAATTTTTTCAAAAATAAATGTTTAAATTTCATAAATAATTCTCTAATATATATATATATATATATATATATATATATATATATATATATAATTTTTAAAAAATAATTTACCCTTTTTCTAATCTAATAAAAATTTTAATTAAAAATTATTATTTTTTAATAATTATTTTTTAATATAAGATAATATTTTAGAGAATAAAAAGTTGATTTTATTTCAAATATTAATATATAAATTTTTTTATAATAATTAATATAATTTTATATTTAATAATATATCATTTAATTTTAAATTTTAAAATAAATTAATTAATAAATTATTTTCTATTATTTTTTAAATTTGTGGTCATATACCAACAAATGAATAAACCAAGTTGAAGAAAAAAACATATATCATGGGGCGATTTTTAAATTATTATTATTATTAAAATTTTTAAATTTTAAATATAAAAAATGTTTTTAAAAATAAATTTTTAAATTTCTTAAATAATTTTTTAATGACATAATTATTTATATATATATATATATTAATATAATTTTAAAAAATAATTCACCTTTTTCTAATCTAATTAAAAATTCAACTAAAAATATTCTTTATAATTATTTTTTAAATTTTAAATAAAAAGGTTAATTTTATTTCAAATGTTAATATATAAATTTTTTAGTATTAATCAATATAATTTTATATTTGATAATATGTCATTTAATTGAAAAATTTTAAAATAAGTTGATTATTAAATTATTTTCCATTAGTTTCAAACTAGTTGTCATATACTAATAAAAACATAAATAAAGTAAAAAAACAACACATATATCATATGGTAATTTTCAAATTATCATTATTAAAATTTTTAATTTTTAAATATAAAAAATTTTTAAAAAATAAATGTAACACCCCTAATTTTTAAATTTATTATTTTGTGGGTAAATATTCATATTTTATTTTATTTAAATTTTAGGAAATTATTTGAAAATTTTCAGATTTTAGAAATCGCGTTCCATTTTTTGAAAATATAAAACTTTGATAATTTAAAAAAATTAATTTAAAGGCTACGTGGTAAAACTAAAAATATATTTGAATTTTATGAATTTTTTTAGAATTTTTGGGCATCGTTTTCAGTCCCAAGACAAAGTAAAAATTTAAAATTTTATATCCTGAATCGGACTAGCCGAATCGAACCGGACCAAAACAGACCGGAAGAATCGGACCGGCCTTTTCTTTTTCTTCTTCCTCCTCTCTCGCATGCGCCCGACGTCTCTCTCTCTCTCTCTCTCTCTCTCTCCCGCTTTCTCTCCTCTCACCTCCTCGCTAAGCCGCCACTGCCCTCCCACTCGCCGGGCGCCTCGGGCCCCTTCCCGCCTCCACCGACGCCTGTGGTGGCCTAAACGACGCGCGAAATTCCCCCCTACGTGCGCGCGACGCTTCACCTTCCCGGCCAAAATTTGGCCGATCCGGTCACCGATCGGATCGGATCTTGTGTCAAAACTCTTCTACACCTAGAGAGCTTTCTATAGACACCAAGAACATCAAAATCCATAGAGCGATTTGCCCAATTTTTGTCCGGGAAGTTTTAGACCATTTCGATTTTTGGGTTAGATTTCTCGCAAATCGTGAACCCTACGAGAAAACCGAGAGTACCGAAGTGCTCTACTATTCGAGAGTTTCGTGGTAATATAAATTTCAAAATTTTTCGACACCATTTTTCGGTGGGTCCCACGATATTTTGTAGTATTTTTCTGAGTACTAAATGATCTTAGAAAATTTCGTAAAAATTATATACTAACCCCCGTATTGTGGGCTTCGTGTAGGTACCTTCAATTCACGAAAATTCAATCTGCTGTTTGTAAATTTCGCCGCATGCATAAGCTACGGAAAAAGTCTCGAAATTGGGTCGAGATTTTGGCTACCCCACCATTTTTAGATGTCCTGAGCACGTTCCCAAGGTCGAAATCAGCATAGGTAAACCGGAACCTTACTTTTTCTTAACTGTCTAGTGCTTGAATTGGATTAAAAATCCATAAAATATTTGTGGTAGCTCAGAAAATTATGATTCTTTTTACATTAGCTTAGTAATAATACTAAGGACTGCGGGGCAAAGATTTAGAATTTTTAGAGCTTATTTGGATAGTTTTTGCAAAAGGGTCAATTATAAGGACTAAACTGTAATTTTACATATTGTGATTGATGATTGTTTGGATGGGCCCAGGAGAGGCTGTGTGATGTGATTGAGTTGTGGGTGTATGGTTTGTGGATATAGAAGTGCATTTTAAGCCCTTTTGCAGGTTGGGTAGGTCCTAGGTATAGGGGAGACTCTGCCGGATTTTCGGTACGACTTAGGACATCTTTGATCTTTTCTTAGTTTGTAATGAGTCAAAGGTATTAAATAATTATAATAAAATTTTCAGGTGAGCCGAGACAGCCTTGCTCCTCCGCCCAGCCACCACAATGACTTCGATTGAGTCTGTGAGTAAAATATTAATTTTAATTATAATTTCAATATTATTATATGTTCAGGTATGCTCATGCATCACTTATATGTATATATCTATGTAGTTAAACACTAGGCACATTTTATATTGCATTCTTAATTGATGAATTTCCATGGGTGTTATTTATAGTAATTTGGAGCAAAGCAAAGTTGGCGCGTGGTGGTATGGTGTTGGATATAGACAGACTGCAGACATGGCTTGAGAGATTCTGGGACCCTGGCCCTTCTGGTAGACATGCCTTGAGATCTTCACTGGGACCCCGATTTGGTTTATTGCGAAAGTCCGCTTGAGATCTTCACGCAGAGGTTGGATTAAGAGGGTCAGATAGGGATCACCCCGATATGTATTGTTTGACGTTATTGGGTGTGTGAGTGCTCCAAATTGCCTTTTTGCTGTTATGATGTGAAAATATTAATGATGTTACATTTCACTTCACACGGTGCATTAGCTTTACATTGCTATAGAGATTATAATTAAAATTGATATTTTACTCTCTGAGTCGAACGCTCACTCCTGTTCATTTATTCTTCCAGGCTACAGGAGGATTATTGTTGCGGTTAACTTGTTTTTCTTCTTCGCAGGTCATCTATTAATGTCTGTAATGTTTGCATAATTTTGTTAACTCCTAGAACTCCACATGCGTTAGAAATATTTATTTGATTTGGGTCTATAATATAATTGCCATGTTGGACCTGTAAACCTATTAAAAGTGTAGACACCATATTTTGGCCGATCTCTAGAATCAATACACTTTGAAACCGATCCCCAGTACTAAGTCTCCCTTTGACAGCCAATTACATTTCCGATCTCTCTTTGCTAGATAACCACATTTCCGATCTCTCCTCACAAGGAATTGAATCAATGCTAAGTCCTCACATCAGTCAAAGCCTTATCGGTCTATTAAATCACTCACCGATCTCTCAAACCCATTGTCGAATCTCCTGACCAGTCAAGTATATTCCTGATCTCTGTTGACAAACGAAATTGAACTGACGCTAGATCTTTGTTACCATCTTTGTGGTCGATCTCCCTTTCAAAAAGTTCAAGAATAATCAAAGGTTCCGCTCTCGCTTAATGATGATCCCGATCTTAAATGTTCAAGCCAAATTTCTAATTTTAATCAAGTCCCGTTTAGCGTTGGTTCCCTACCGATCTCATGCTCATTGTGTTTTCCGATCTCTCACACTTAGGTTAATAATCACTTTCAGTTATTTCAACATACTCAGACAATCAAGTGTTCAAATAATTTAGAAATTTTCCGATCACAACCATTCATCGAACAAAAAGAGGCATTCCATTTCATTTCATTTCAAAATTTGTACAAGTTATTCAGCTGGAGGATCACCCCCAGCCTGATCTACATTTTGTCCGCCTTCTCCTCACCTCGCTCCGGAGCCAGTCGGCCATCCAATGTAAGTCCTCCTCTGGGTAACGCTCCGAGCTCGCCAAGAGATCCTTATGAGCATTCACATAAGCACCGCCATTCCTCGCCACCATCTCTTCATCTTTGCCTTAAGCTCCTCAAGAAGGTGAGCGACCGAGCAGCCTTCATGGCTCGGAGAGCCTGGACTTCTCCAAGAGCATGATCCCTTTCGGCCAGAACATGACTCTGCTCGGCTAGCTTATCCTCATAAAGTTTCATCTGCCCCTCGATCTCGGATATATAGTTCTGAGCGGATGAGAGTTGGGATCGGAGGGATGCCACTTCTTGACTCTTCTTCTCGACCTCCTTACCCAGGCGGTGAGCCTTTTCCTGACTATGTGCCGGTTCACTGTGCACTCTACATTCAGACTCATGGATCGGGTCAGGATATCGTCAAGATTGTCCGGAGACAGCCTGTCCCGATCCTCCCGAAGGCAGATAAAAGACCCCAAGACTTTGGCAAAACCTGGGTTCTCCCAAACAGTCCGGTTATTCTCTAGGGAAGCGATCAGCACTTGAGCGCCACGAGAAGAGGACTTCGCAGAAGGTTGAGAAGGACCCCCTTCTGTGCTTGGAGCAGCTGGAGGAGGTCGAGGCGGCTCTTCTCGTCGAGGAGGAGATCGGATAGCTTCTGTGATCGGCGATCCCGAAGATCGAGGCGCACTCCTTGTATCTCCAAGGTATCTCCAAGGGAACCAAGACCGCCTTTAACTGCTCGTATACCATAACCATGTCATTCTCTTCAAAGAAGTGATCGCCTTCTGATCGCCGTGACACCGGATAAGTTCATATGATTCAGGCTCAATGTTGTACTCCTGGCTAAACGACTGCAGATCGGTTTCTTGCAAGATTGATGGCAACTTGTCCATAGGAAGATTCTCCCTCCCTAAAGAAGGTACAAGCCTTGATGGTGCGATCCGCCCCGAGCTGGAACAGAGACCCTAGGAGGTTCTGGTTGCGCGCTTGGCCCAACCACCTCTACTTCATCAGACGACCATGAAACTTGGACGGAAGGTGGGCTTCCCGCTCTCTGACCTTCGGCACCGCTCATTTTCAAGGAAAACAAAGAACTTAAAGCTAAAAGAAGGATTAAAACCCTTACCGGAGCTTGATCGGAGTCGGAAGAACTTGAGAAAACGAGAGAATTTTGAAGTTGTTCGCGAGAAACTGAAAATGACACAAGAGAGCAGCGGGCTAACCCCACCCCTATTTATACTCGTCCGAGCATTTAATGCTCCCAAGGTTCTAGGCAACGCATCGATTAGCGGGACTCGCCAGCTGTTCTGACACGTCTCTCAAATATTCCAAAATTCCATAAAGAGATCGGCTAACTAGAGATCGGCATATCAAGATAAATATTTCGAATTGCGGATCAGTTAAGGGTTGTTCAGTTAGGAACCAGATTGGGTAAACACATCAGAGCTCGGAAAGTAATCAATGCAATAATAATAAGATGATAATTGACAAAATAAAATTTTTATTTCCAAAAGATCGGATTACATCATTTGGGCGATCTCTAGGGATCGAATTACAATAAAGGTCTAACTACATCATTTGGGCGATCTCTAGAGATCGGATTACATTGAAAGATTGCATCATTTGGGCGATTCTCAGAGACCGTGGAACATCCTATCTAAAAGGCCTATGTTAAAGCCTAGTCTCGTGGTCGAATCAAAAGATGTGTTTGATCAGAGACCTACTGCTGACATCGGATAGATGTACAGCTAAGATGGGGTGACTATGACTCACATGAAGATGAGAGACGCCGTTATCGATGTTACCGCCAAACCGAGCCGCTGTCGAACACCCAAAGGCAGAGAGAGGAGCCGATGAACGCCAAGGGCGCCACCGTGTTGAGGGGAATATTAGCACTTTCTCGCCTCAAATCGCTCACGCTTGTATCGCCGAACGATTCGAGGCCAATAAGATCGAGGTCCTCGATCCAGATTGGTGTTAGTCCGCTTCTCTCACGGCCATTAAGTGCGCTTATCATAATTTCGCTCACCGGATCATAAATTTTAATCGGGAATAAGGAAGTCCATCTGAAAGGGATCAAAAGCCACAATCATGGCTTAACTATGGCCGGAACGATTAGAACGAGAAAGTAAGAAGTAAGAGAGGAAAACCGAATGAGGAAAGTTTCGTATGTCAGGGGTATATATAGGGGAGAATCAGGCATTTATTGCTAAGCAGAAAATGAAGCGGACGCTTCAGGAATCGAGGAGAAATTAATGCTTTGACCGGACCGACCGAGTAAGGAAAAGATCTAATAATAGATCTAAGATGGGAGACCAAAGATGAAAGATCGGAAAAAGAGCATGTAAAAGAGATCGAAAGAGGGAAGGCTCAAGGCAAAGAGAATAAGACAAATCCCAATAACCGCCGCCGAATCGAGCTAAGGTAGTTAAAGCATCGCATTTAAATCTCCACCGCACGCCCGAGAATCGCCCACACGCCGACAGATGCCAGAGTATGTCATGACACCTCAGACATCCCAATCTCCACCGTTGGTCTCACTTGCAAGGACGAGTCCAGAGCCTTTGGATCAAAGAGGAAGACGACAAGACCGGCGCCTTTTATTCCCAGCCCTCGGATTGCCCAGGTCAACAAAGTTTTGGACCGTCAGATCAGAAGAAGAAAAGGACAGGTATCCTGAGAATGATCTCGCTGCTCATTTTGATTCGCTTTAATTCTCAAGCATCCGATCATGTCCTTTGAAATCCCGACCTCCATCTCCTCAAGATAGATCCCGACCCTTCAGTGGGGAAGCACCCGGCCCCTATAAATACCGCATGAAAACTGCTCAAGGGACTGATGGAAAATATTGAAGAGGTGGTAATTATAGTGGAAGAACTCAAAATTAATTCACTTGTTACTCGCTAGTGGAAAGACTTTTGAAACTAGTTTTCTAAAGTATTTTCTGCAAAAGGGGATTTTTGAATATCAAACTCCATTTTCGTGCCGCTCATTATCCCGTGATACTCTCGCCCATCTTTGTCATCTTCATTTTCACTCCATTTTAGCAAAGTATCCCGCATTTCACGTGAACTTTAGTCATCTGCCATCACCGCCATCCTATCACGACTGGTGATTTCGTTATCGGTTTAATAGATTTGGCTCCCTACAGGTAAGTGTTTATATCATAGCTTTGTTGAGTGTTCTTTCATTTCACGTACTCCTATCGCTTTTACATTTATAATCTTTACCAAGTTTACATTTCACGAAGAAAGTTATTCCCGAGTTCATTCTTGAGTTGATCAGTTCGTTCTTTTATCATTCCTTGTTCCCTCTAAACGCGAGAGTTCTAGCTCCGAGCAACCTGTAAGTAGTTGGATAAACTGTAAACAATGGTATTTTAAGTGTTCCTTTAAAATAATAGAAGGTCTGAGCAATAAGTCAGGGAAATAGATAAGTTGAACTACTAGGCTAGCACGAAACGTGATTGGGTTAAACGCCATGAAGTGAAATAAAACTTAACCTCAGTTAAATAAAGAAAATAGATCGAGTATTACCCGTCGAAAGGTATTGGCAGGGCAACCACATAGGAGATCCGTAGAGTTCGGTTTAATGTTCCCTGTCTAATCCTGAGACGTCAAAGGGTTAAAAAGAACTTTTTCTGGTCCTCGGAATCTTCGAATGCCAAAATCCTTGACCTTAGGCTCCCACGATATGTAAAATTTTAGGAGATCGGAAAAGTCCTTATCCGATTCCCCCATCAAAGTGTTAATAGAGATCGGAGGAGAGTTCTTATCCGGTCTCAACTCAAAATTTTAATTAATATTTAATAGAGATCGGAGGAGAGTTCTTATTCGGTCTCCATTCAAAATTTTAATAAATATTTAACAGAAGATCGGAGGAGAGTTCTTATCCGATTTTCAGATCAAAATTTTAACAAGTACTTAAAAGAGATCGGAGGAGAGTTCTTATCCGATTCTCAACTTAAAATTCCAATAGATATTTAAAAGAGATCGGAGGAGAGTTCTTATCCGATCCTCAATCCTAAATTTAAAATACTTCAAAAGAGATCGGAGGAGGGTTCTTATCCGATCTCCACTGTAATTTTAATAAATATTTAAAAGAGATCTGATGAGAGTTCTTATTCGATTCTCACACTAAATGTTAACTCAGACGCAAAATAATCCCAAAACCAAAAATGATATGCGACGCTACTCACTAAGGTTGTCTCATTTACTTATGTATCTGGGTAATCCAAATTTAGTGAAAAATCAAATATTCCTTTTGACAAAAGGATTAACATTTCCATCCAAGCCTTCCTAATTAATTTATGGAAAATGCGAAGTTAAATCTACTTACCCTTATTGAGGGACGAGGTGGGGTGCCTAACACCTTCCCCACCCGTTTACGGACCGCGAACCTAGAATCTCTGTCTTGAAGTGGTTTCATTTCAATTTATCCCCTCCAACGGTTTTCTTTAGTTTCCCTCAAAACTAAGGTGGCGACTCCTCACTCTTTCCCACTTCGTGAGGGTCTGCTCAGCGACCGCAAAATCCCTTGTGACCTTTGGCGACCTAATCGGGGAGATGATCGATTTAACCCCGGTCTAGAGCTCCAAAAGTAGATTTAATTTTTCAATCAAATTATAGTTAGGTGGGCTCACCCAGCAATATTTTTATGTGTTAATTTTTGTTTATTCCTACTAACTGTTCCATTTGTTTTGCTTGTTTTATTTCTTACAGTGCTCTTCGTTTCGAAAAAAATGAAAAAGAAAATGGGAAGAATAAAATCTCGAATTGGGAAGAGGTAAAGGTGTCCCTTCACACACCGAACACTCACACGATGTCCTCACACACTTCGCCCTATACCCGGCTTTCTTACCCTTTTAGGAAAGTAGGAGGGGGTCATGTAGCTGCACTGTGGGTTTTACCCGTTAGTATCCGTGGAAGGCTTATGCTCGATTGAAACTCGTTCTATCCACTGTGATACTCGTGGAATTTTCCCGACAATATCATGGTTATAGAATGGGGCTCTACTGTTTACAGTAGGGGCAATTTGGGAACCTGTGGCTTTTAGAAAATTAGATCCTGAGCTAAACTATCACGATAGCTGAAAGCCGTAGTAAGCTACCTTATAAGATAGAACTATCCAATTAGGCAGCGCTTATCCGGTATCAGGAGTCTCCCTATTATAGGACAAAAAGGGGCATACTTACTCTTACCCTGTTCTGCTTTAATTTCCTTTTGTTCATTTTTGTGAGGGTAATCTTGAATTCTACTAAAACACCTACCCATTTTCCTACTTTGATAAATGTGTATGTGTCACCTCACAATGAGGGATTCAAAATTACCCTAATTTATCTTGCTAACGAAGTTTTTCCGCAGCATCACCAAACCAAGAGTCCGTGGAAAGGGATAGGCATCATATTTATCATGGCATCCTCGAGTCACCAAGGCGTAAGAAGTTCGTAATGCTAAACTTTGGTCCAAATCGATTCATACTCCAAAGACTTCACAAAATGATGTTTCCAAGGCACATGCTAGCTTGCTACCTTCATGGGATCTGAATAAAATTGAGGTCAGAATGAACATCCTTGAGGGTCTGTCTAATGGTTGGAGGTCACTTCCCGATCAGGTCAAGGTGCGATTTGAAAAGAAGTACGGAAGGATTGCAACCCTATTATGAGTCAAGGTCCAAATCCCAAAGATTAAAGGCCATGTCACGCTTGGAGTCCTAAGCACGGTATTCTCTTTCAATGACATTGATACAGCCTCCCACTATGGAAGAATATCGTGCATTACTAGAGATTCCTTACTCAACACAGACCTGATCTACCTACACCTTGAGCATAGGCGCACTGAAACGACTAACACATTTGTTGGGTATTCCTTCAAGGAGGCTAAGTCGAGAGAAATCACAAGGGAATACGCATGGATGGTACCGACCTACCTCAAGAAGCGCTTAGATCAATACCTCCAATAGAAACAGTGGGATAAAGCTTCAGTGAGCACTCGCATTAGGAATCTACGCCCGATTTTGTTCCTGCCCATTAGGAATCATAACCCGCAAAGACGGTGGAAGTATTCTCGCGAGAAAGGCAGAGGTCAACCCGATACGGCAATTCTTATGAAACCTTATTAGCCCTTACCTACTGCAGACAACAGGGCAAAGGGTCCATTAAGTGTTGTTCTCAATTGTTATATCTCTAGATTATCAGTCACGTATGTCCTGTGGAGACAAAGGGATTGACTTGGTACCTTGACCAACCTCCCATCGAGAAAATGACCCGGTTAGTAATCAGTCCGAAGAATAAACAGCAGTGGCGGGAACAGATTTTGGGTTTCAATAGCCATGATTATTGTTGGAGGAAGCTGTGGGTGTCAGGCCAATCCGTTTTGATCAACACGGAAAGTAATCAGTCAGTGTCCTTAATCGGAGTAACCGGATACACAAGTTACACTCCGGCATTGGTAATGAGGCAGTTTGGCTCAACACAGTCCAAAATCGACATTGAAGAATACCACCAAGGTCATTTCTACCATGAGCTCAAGGAAGAGGAAGGGTTAAAAATGGCTCGCAGATCCTGGGAAAACATCTCCCTGATGGAAAGGTCGCTTAAAGGTCCCAGTGCCACGCGCGATTATCTTGAATGGAGGGCTAACAGGGACCGAAAACACTCAACTATGGAATTCAAAGACAGCAACCCTCGCCGAGACATCCTATTAGAAGAAGCTGATGATCGCCTGGTTGACTCGCTACAAAAGGCAAATACCGAGAACTCACAACTACAAGAACGAATGAAATAGTTGGAGGACCAACAGCAAAAACTTAAAAGAAAGTTGAGAAGGCTCAAGGAAGAAGCAAGGGCCGAAAAGATGGGGTTCGAAGGACAAGAGGAACGGTGGGAAAAGGAAAAAGACTCTCTCCAAGCTGTGGTAAAAGAAGTACAAGTACAGAATAGTAAGCTTTAGGAAAAAATGAAATACTGTGAAATACTCATGAAGAGTATAAACAAGAAAGCAAAAAGAAGAAGCTCGAATTGAAAGAACAGGCACTACTCATCAACGATATTCTAAAAGAGTGTGCTAAGGAAAGGAAAGAGAAAGAAAGACAAGCTGCTCTCTATCAAGAGCTGAAAGAGAATGTTGACCAGCTGGAGAGAACGATAGCACGGGGAAAACAAGAATTATTACCTGAATCCGAGTACGCTCTGAAAGCATTCGACCCCGCCAAGCAAGAAGAAAGGTTATATGAGTATCTCAGAAAATGGCATCTCATTATAAAAAATCTCCCAGAGCCTAGGCCGATGTAAAGAATACGGTGTACAAATTATTCAGTTAATGAAATGATTTTTGGACCATTGATTAGCAAATTTGTGAATGAATAATATGACTCCCGTAGGAACCCCCCCTCGCTAGGGTTATGTGAAAAATTGAGTGCGCTATATGGACATGTATCATAAATGCGCATTCAATCCAGTCATTCACGGTCAGACTATCGAACGATGCCATGATAAAATTGATGCAATCATCCTTTCGCAGATTTCATTCTGGCTCCCAAATGCCACCGTATTCTTCGTCCAGACCAGGACTTTTAGTTTTTTTACAAAATTTGAAATTCATTAAAACCTTTTTCCCTACAGGAAATCAATATTGCTTCAAACAAGGCAAGTCTGACCAAGCACACGGTTCAACCCAAGCGAGTGTACTTAACGAGATCCCGGACAAAGAAGATAATGGAAGATCAGGAACAAGTACAGAACCTACAGGGGCAAGTCTCCGAGCTGAAAGATCAAGTCTCAGAACTTATGAGACTAATGAGGGAAATGTCCCAGAATAAACATGCTTCAGAACCAAACTTACCATTACCTCCACCACCACCTACAAAAAATGATCCGCACCAAGCTTCAACTTCTTTTACCTTTCAGTCGCCTATTCCGGACCCGACAATCACTGTCAATCCGGCTACCATAAATAATGACCTACCTTACTCTCATTACCCAACCGTTCCAAACACCGACTCATACCCTTCCATTCTAATCCCTCCAGTTCACTTCACCCCTCATCTCCCGGTTGGGGGAGCGTTTCATGCAGTAGGAGGGGAAAATAAGACAAAAGAAAGCGAGAAACTATCTGCTCTAGAAGAGAGATTAAGGGCAATCGAAGGACTGAATATGTACGGTTCAGTCGATGTGGCATCACTTAGATTGGTTCCTGATGTGGTTGTGCCACCTAAGTTCAAGGTCCCTGATTTCGACAAATATACTGGGAATTCAGACCCTCACATTCACTTGGCCACCTATATCGCCAAGATGTCCGCCCTGACAGATGATAACAGACTGCTGGTCCACTTCTTTCATGAGAGCCTCTCCGGGGCAGCTTTGAGGTGGTGTATTCAGTTGGATAGGAGCAAACTGCGCTCCTGGAAGGATTTAGCTGATGCCTTCTTAAAGCAAAGACAAATTTAATCATGATGTGGCCCCACAAGGAGGGATCTTCAAAACTCGTGCAGAGGGACAGGAAAGCTTCAAGGAGTATGCCCAAAGATGGAGAGAAAAGGCGTGTATACACCCTCCGGATCGACAATGAGTCAGGTTTCTCTGTTCATTGAGACTTTGAAAGCCCCTTATTTCAATTTGATGATTGGGAACACTTCCAACAGCTTCTCTGACATCATACAGGCCGGTGAAAGAATAGAGGCCAATCTAAGAAAGGGACGATTGCAGGAGTTGGCTGAGAACCCTGCAAAGAAGATTGCCAGCTTTGGCAAGAAGAAGGAGGGTGATGTACATTCCACACCACAAAACAATTATTCCCCATTCCCTCAAAACAATTATCGGCCATATCCTCCCCCTCATGGCCAAACAGTCGCAAACGTTCCGCCTCCTTTTCCTAATCATCCACACCCACGCCCACAATATCCCCCACCTACAAATTACCAACCGAGACCACCTCCTCCTCCTGCTCAACCAAGACCACCACAAAACAACCCAAGACCCCCAAGAAACCCTGATCCACCTCTTCCCTTCCCGCTCAGTGAAATATACCGATACCTTGCTTCAGATCAACCAAATTGTACCAGTCCCCCTAGACCCAATTCAGCCTCCATACCCCAGATGGTATGATGCTACTGCCCGTTGTGAGTATCATGGAGGGGCACAAGGGCATTCAACTGACAATTGCGGAGCACTCAAGGGAAGAGTGCACGCCTTAATCTGGAACGGGTGGCTGAAAATTGAGGGAAATTGTTCCCTCCCCAATGTTACCTCAAACCCACTACCCAACCATAAAGTGGGCAGTGGTGTAAACATGATAGAGTCTAATGGAGAAGAACCAACACTGGAAGTAGACAAGCTGGTTCCTCACTTTGAGGAGATTTTTGCTTTAGCAATGAGGGAAGGCTACCTTTGCCCTCAGGTAGCGGGATTGGAAGAGAGTACGGGGTGTCCCTATCATGGAGGGGCAGCTGATCATGAGCTGCGGGACTGTGAGGGATTCAGGCAAGAGGTTCGGAACTTGTTATCTCTTAAAGTTCTGAGATACCAGACAAGGTCAAAGACGGAAGTGGGAGTAAACACAACTAGATACAGTCAGAATGCTTCTACCGCCAAACCTGCACTACCTTCTCTCCCAAAGAGCCTCACCACCAAGAATCGTATCCGAACTCCTCCTCAGCTTCCTGTTACCAACACCCACGCCATACCTTGGAACTACAATTTCCAAGTCTTCACCCAAGGAGCATCAAGCAAGACATCGCCTCCTAACCGCCTCACCTCCAAAGACCACCAAAACCATGCTTTACCCCGCATGAACATTTTAAAATGACTTATGCCGGACCTGCTACCAGTGCTACTCCCCAAGTTGATCCCCAACCCGTCGCTGCCACAAAACCGTCCTCCCTCGAGCAAGAGGTCGAGTTCATAACTCGAAGTGGGACGTGTTACGGGAAAGACGAAAAAGAGAAGAGAAAAGGGAAAGTAAAGATGGGAGAGTCATGGAAGAATGCTGAAGAGGAGGTTGAGAAGACAGAGGAAGTAGAGCCTGCTGAGCATAAAGAAGAGGAGGAGTTGTTACTCCAAATAATGAAACAAAGTGAGTATGATGTGGTGGAACAGTTGAGGAAGACGCCTGCATGGATTTCATCAGCCATCGATCTTGAGCTCAGAGGTACACCGCCAAGCCCCGCAGAGAATTCTCGATCGTGCCTTGTGAGCCCCGACATCACACCGGCGCTTTGAAAAGATAGTGGACAAATCCAGCATCCAGCTTTGTTACTTTCTGAGGATTTAGATAGACCTCGCGGTTTAAGGCACACTAAAGCTCTGCATGTAACAGTGAAGTGTAAGGGTTGTATAGTAGCCAAGGTACTTATTGATAACGGGTCAGCTCTCAATGTACTCCCTAGTGCTACCTTAGCTAGGTTGCCAGTTGACCAATCGGATATACGTCAAAGTGCTATGGTAGTAAGAGCCTTTGATGGTACCAGGAGAGAAGTGCTGGGAGACATTGACCTGCCAATCCAAGTCAGTGCATGTACTTTCAACGTCACGTTTCAGGTGATGAACATTGAGCCGGCCTATACTATGTTGCTGGGGAGGCCTTGGATCCATTCTGCAAACGCCGTTCCCTCAACTCTGCACCAAAAGATAAAGTACATCATGGACGGCAAAATCATCACAGTAAGAGGAGAAGAAGCCATATTGGTCACCAAGCCACAAACACTCCCTTATGTGGAAGCGGCCGAGGAGTCGTTAGAAAGTTCCTTCCAGGCCCTTGAGTTACAAGAAACCAGAAATGAAGGGGCTATGGCTATGGTGGCCAAAGTAATGTCAAGGAATGGATATCAGGAGGGCAAAGGCTTGGGCACCGCATTGCAAGGAATCGTGGAACCCATACCGGCTATTCAGAAGGTAGGCCGTTGTGGTTTGGGATATGAGGAGGATGCCCTCATGGATGGGCGATTCTGGATGAGGAAAATACTTCGGGATCAAAGGTTCGAGCAGAAAATGGGAAAGATGAAAGTAGTCCCGAGAATCACGGAGATCTTCACTAAACCGGTCATTCAAAATCCGGAAAATGCAGAAGAATCACCCGATGAACCATCCATTAATGTCATCCAACTGGATTCCTTGTATGAGGCCCTGGTCTCGCCAATGGCTGAGGGGCAAGAGCTGAACAACTGGACAACAGAGGACATCCCTGTACTCAATTTCGAGTAAAGTACCTTTGGTTATCAACACTTGATCATTTTGTCCATGGTGACAAGTGTAATACTGTAAATGGACCTTTTTCTTATGGCATAAACATTAATGAATTAATAGCGCATTTTAAAATCCAATTCTCTTTTTCTTTCCTTTTGAATTCCATCCTTATAATATATTCTATTTTCATTCATTCAGGACCATTCATCAATTAACACCTAATAATCCAATAGACTCAGAAATTCCTCTGGTTAATTTTGAAATCCCCATAACTGCCATTACTTCAAGTGATTCTGAGGAAGACCTTACAGAAGAAAGAGGTGAAAAGGATGAACCTTCCCTAGTGCCTTGCGGAGACGAAACACGCACCATAAACTTAGGCACTGAAGAAGTAAAAAGAGAGCTTAAGGTAGTAGAGAGTGAAGAATTGGGAGATATGATCGGTTTACTCAGAGAATTCCTGGACGTATTTTCTTGGAGTTATGATGATATGGTTGGTCTGGATCCCCAGATAGTGACGCACAAAATTCCCTTAATTCCAGGAACGATTCCGGTGAAGCAGAAACTAAGAAGAATGAATCCTGACACACTGCTCAAAGTTTGGGATGAAGTCAAGAAACAGTATGACGCTGGGTTCCTTGAAGTGGTCAAATATCCCCAATGGGTAGCTAACGTCGTCCCTGTGATGAAGAAGGATGGGAGAGTCAGGGTGTGCGTTGACTACAGGGATCTTAATAAACCAAGCTTGAAAGACGATTTCCCTCTCCCTCACATTGATGTGTTAGTTGACAATGCTGCGGGTTTGGGCAGGTGTTCGTGTATTGATGGGGCATCAGGGTACAATCAGATCCCAATGGACGAGGAAGATAAGGATAAGACAGCTTTTATCACTCAATGGGGAATATTTTGCTATCGGGTCATGCCTTTCGGGTTGAGGAATGCTGGTGCCACCTACCAGCGCGCAATGGTCACATTATTTCACGATATGATGCATAAAGAAGTGGAGGTATACGTGGACGATATGATAATCAAATCCTGGGGAGAAGAAAGCCATGTGCAGGTCCTGAGGAAAGTATTCGAAAGGCTCAGAAAATACCAGCTGAAACTGAACCCTGCCAAATGCATATTCGGAGCTAGATCTGGAAAGTTGTTGGGATTCATAGTAAGCGAGAAAGGAATAGAAGTAGATCCAGACAAAGTTCGAGCTATTCAAGAAATGCCATCCCCAAAGACAGAAAGGGAAGTGCGCAGTTTTCTGGGAAAATTGAACTACATTTCGAGATTTATTTCTAATCTCACTGCCAAAGCTGAGCCTATTTTCAGACTACTCCGCAAGAACAACTCCACCCAATGGGATTCAGTTTGCCAAGAGGCTTTTGAGAAAATCAAGCAATACTTGTCAAGCCCACCAGTATTGGTTCCACCCGTGGCAGGGAGGCCTCTTATCCTGTATATGGCGATCCAACAAAACTCGATGGGATGTGTTTTGGGACAACATGATGATACCGGTCGAAAGGAGAGGGCTATTTATTACCTAAGCAAGAAGTTCAATGATTGTGAGTCAAGATACTCTTTCTTAGAAAAGACTTGCTGCGCGTTAGCCTGGACAGCAAACCGCCTCAAGCACTACATGTTGAATCACAAGACATGGCTCATCTCCAGGATGGATCCTATCAAATATGTATTCGAAAGCCCATTCGTGCCAGGTAGGATAGCCAAATGGCAGGTTATACTCTCCCAATACGACATAGTCTACATGACCCGGAAAGCGGTGAAAGGTAGCGTGATCGCTGACCTCCTAGCGGAAAATCCTATCCAGGATTATGAAGCTCTGGATTTTGAGTTCCCTGATGAGCATATTAATGAAGTAGATCAAGAAGAGGGGCCAACCGATGTATGGGAAATGTATTTTGATGGAGCAACAATTTATCCGAATGGAATCTGAGTCAGACATTGGTATCCCTGACGAGAACACTTCCCGATAGCTGTCAAGTTGAGGTTTGACTGTACCAACAATGTCGCAGAGTATGAAGCTTGTGTAATGGGTCTACAAGCTGCTATCGAGATGAAAATCAGAAAGTTGGAGGTGTATGGAGACTCGGCTCTGATAATTTATCAAGTCAAGGGAGAATGGCAAACTAAGGATCCGAAGCTGATCCCATATCAGAAGTACTTACTGGAGCTGATTAAGAGATTCGAAGAGATCTCTTTCACTCATCTTAGTAGAGACAAGAATCAATTTGCTGATGCCTTAGCTACTCTAGCTGTTATGGCCCAAATGGAAGAAGGGCAGACAACTCAAGTATTGAGGATTAAAGCAAGGGAGGAGCCACCATCGCTTCATGATTGAAGAAGAGCCCGATGGTAAGCCTTGGTATCATGACATCCTGGTCTACATCAGAACCAGAGAATTCCCTCCAGGGGCCAGCAGAAACGAAAGAAGAATGATCCGAAGATTAGCACTGGGATACTTCCCCAGTGGAGAAACCCTATACAAGAGGAGCTCCAACGGCGAATTGCTGAGATGTGTGGATGCAAAGGAGGCAAAGAAAATCCTTTTCGAGACTCATGAAGGAAACTGTGCAACCCATGCCAATGGACACATGATGGCTAAGCAAATCATGCGACGGGGATATTTTTGGACTACAATGGAAAAGGATTGCATCGAGTATTTCCGAAAGTGCCATAAGTGTCAGATCTATGCCGATCCGATAAATGTGCCACCTCACAAGTTGTTCAACCTCGTCTCACCATGGCCTTTCGCAATGTGGGGCATCGATGTGATTGGTCCCATCAATCCCAAGGCATCCAATGGGCACAGATTTATCCTTGTAGCCATCGACTATTTCTCCAAGTGGGTCGAGGCGACATCTTATGCGCACATCACACAGAACACGTTTCTCAAATTCCTCAGAAGCAATATCATCTGTCGGCATGGTCTCCCCAATAAAATCGTCACTGACAACGCCAAGAATCTCAATGGTCCAAAGATTCAAAAATTGTGTGATTAATACAAAATTTGACATCTCAATTCCTCCCCATACCGCCCCTGCATGAATGGAGCGGGAGGCCGCAAACAAAAATCTCAAGAGGATAATCCGGAAAATGACGGCACGATAGGATTGGCATGATACGCTTCCCTACGCTCTCCACGCATACCGGACTTCTGTAAGAACCTCAACCAGGGCAACTCCATACTCGCTGGTTTACGGAATGGAAGCAGTATTACCTATTGAAGTTGAAATTCCTTCCCTAAGGATTCTGAAGGAATCAGGGATTGATGAGTCAGAATGGATCCAATCGAGGTTGGATCAGTTAAACTTGCTGGATGAGAAAAGGTTAGCAGCAGCATGTCATGGGCAGTTATACCAGATGAGAATGGCTAGAGCATTTGTCAAAAGCGTTCGCCCACGCGAATTCCAACCTGGGGACCTAGTTCTGAAAAAAGTGCTGCCGAATCAAAACGATCCCCGGGGCAAATGGTCGTCAACCTACGAGGGACCCTATGTGGTTAAAAAGGCTTTTTCTAGAGGAGCCTTGATCTTGACCCACATGGACGGTGAAGAGTTTCCGAGACCTGTGAATGCTGACACCGTCAAGAGATACTATGCCTGACAAAAAAAAAAAAAAAAAAGAGTAGGAGTGAAAACCCGAAAGGGCGCTCCTAGCAAAATGTGTGAAAGAAGGCGAAAACCCCGAAGGGGCGCTTTCTGTAAAACGAGTGAAGGATGAAAACCCGAAAGGGCGTCCTGAAAGAGCGAAAAAAAAAAAAAAAAAAAATCTAGGGGTGAAAACCCGAAAGGGCATCCCAAGAACCAAAAGGGAGAAATAAGGAAAGAAGCATGAGACCGAGAAGGGAAATAAACCGTCGTGACATGAGGCTTCAGAGAACTTGAAATAATGGCAGTTAAGGGATTTCAAAGCCAGCCACAAGAAATATGTGAGATCTATCCTCGTACCCTATCTTTGTTTTTATTAAAACCATAATAAAGTCATACTTCATTCCCTATGCTTCTATCTTTCTCTTATATTTATTCTTTAACATTATCCCTCTTCAATCTCGTTATTTAATGCGCTATTAATTAGTTAAAATTTTTGCCATAAGATTAGGATTTAACAATTGATAACCTCACGTACTTTACTATGAGATTTGCAAAAAAAAAAAAAACAAAAAAAAAACACTAGAGGTGAAACCCCGAAAGGGCATTTCTAGTCATATCCCCGCAGGGGAAGTGAAAACCCGCAAGGGCGCATGTTCGGGGAAAAGTCGAAAACAGAAGAAGGCCATTTGAAGAGTGGGGTCATAGGTCAAGTCTTCCAACTCGCCCTCCATTAATCTTTGGCCTTCGGTTTCAAGTAAGTACACTTCATTGGGGAGGACTTCTTGTGTCCTGATCAGCTTGCTTTGTAAGTGCAATTTAAATTTCCCGTTATCAACCTCCGGTTCCTTGATCTAAGTTGATTTTTAATTTCCAAAGAATTTAAATTTCTCGTTATCAACCTCTCGGTTCCTTGATCTAAGTTGATTTTAATTTCATGTATTTACATTTCCCGTTATCAACCTCCGGTTCCTTGATCTAAGTTGATTTTAATTTCATGCATTTACATTTCCCGTTATCAACCTCCGTTCCTTGATCTAAGTTGATTTTTAATTTCCAGCAATTTAAATTTCCGTTATCAACCTCTCGGTTCCTTGATCTAAGTTGATTTTAATTTCATGCATTTACATTTCCTGTTATCAACCTCTGGTTCCTTGATCTAAGTTGATTTTAATTCCAGCAATCTAAATTTCCTGTTATCAACCTCTGGTTCCTTGATCTAAGTTGATTTTAATTTCATGCATTTACATTTCCTGTTATCAACCTCTGGTTCCTTGATCCAAGTTGATTTTAATTTAACTTATGTTGCCGCTCTCCAGGTCACCAACTTAGGTGTGCTTTAGTGCCCTAACTTCGAACACCTAATCGTCCAAAATATGAGTCTGAATCTTTACATAATTCCTACACGGGAAAATTTTTCCCTTTAATAGAAATTATGTAAAGAGGGGCAGCTGTAGACACCATATTTTGGCCGATCTCTAGAATCAATACACTTTGAAACCGATCCCCAGTACTAAGTCTCCCTTTGACAGCCAATTACATTTCCGATCTCTCTTTGCTAGATAACCACATTTCCGATCTCTCCTCACAAGGAATTGAATCAATGCTAAGTCCTCACATCAGTCAAAGCCTTACCGGTCTATTAAATCACTCACCGATCTCTCAAACCCATTGTCGAATCTCCTGACCAGTCAAGTATATTCCTGATCTCTGTTGACAAACGAAATTGAACTGACGCTAGATCTTTGTTACCATCTTTGTGGCCGATCTCCCTTTCAAAAAGTTCAAGAATAATCAAAGGTTCCGTTCCGGTTTAATGATGATCCCGATCTTAAATGTTCAAGCCAAATTTCTAATTTTAATCAAGTCCCGTTTAGCGTTGGTTCCCTACCGATCTCATGCTCATTGTGTTTTCCGATCTCTCACACTTAGGTTAATAATCACTTTCAGTTATTTCAACATACTCAGACAATCAAGTGTTCAAATAATTTAGAAATTTTTCGATCACAACCATTCATCGAACAAAAAGAGGCATTCCATTTCATTTCATTTCAAAATTTATACAAGTTATTCAGCTGGAGGATCACCCCCAGCCTGATCTACATTTTTTTCGCCTTCTCCCTCACCCTCGCCTCCGGGAGCCAGGTCGGCCATCCAAGAGAAGTCCTCCTCTGGGTAACGCTTCCGGAGCTCGGCCAAGAGATCCTTGTGAGCATTCACATAAGCACCGGCTATTCCTGTCACCATCTCTTCATCTTTTGCCTTAAGCTCCTCAGTAAGGTGAGCGACCTGAGCAGCTTCGTTGGCCCGGAGCGCCTGGACTTCTCCAAGAGCATGATCCCTTTCGGCCAGAACATGACTCTGCTCGGCTAGCTTATCCTCGTAAAGTTTCATCTGCCCCTCGATCTCGGATATATAGTTCTGAGCGGATGAGAGTTGGAATCAGAGGGATGCCACTTCTTGACTCTTCTTCTCGACCTCCTTACCCAGGCGGTGAGCCTTTTCCAGGACTATGTGCTGGTTCACCAGGCACTCTACATTCAGACTCATGGATCGGGTCAGGATATCGTCAAGATTGTCCGGAGACAGCCTGTCCCGATCCTCCCAAAGGCAGATAGAAGACCCCAAGAATTTGGCAAAACCTGGGTTCTCTCGAACAGTCCGGTTATTCTCTAGGGAAGCGATCAGCACTTGAGCGCCACGAGAAGAGGACTTCGCAGAAGGTTGAGAAGGACCCCCTTCTGTGCTTGGAGCAGCTGGAGGAGGTCGAGGCAGCTCTTCTCGTCGAGGAGGAGATCGGACAGCTTCTGTGATCGGCGGTCCCGAAGATCGAGGCAGACCTCCTTGTATCTCCCCAGGTTCATGGCCGAGTGTTCGAAGCAGTTCTGAATGCTTCATCTCTTTTATCTTCCAGGAAATCTCTCTTTCTTTCTTCCTCTTCTTGGAACCCTCACCACCCGCCATACCTGGACAAAGAAGAGGTCAGTGAGATCGCTAAGGTCCAAAGATCTGAGAAATAGAAAATACCGATGCCAAGATCAGAGAGCTAAAGCCCGCGATTTTCCCCCGTGATCAACTCCATCGTCCAATGATGCAGCTCTACAGTCACCGCATCTAAACAAGAGTACTTTTGAGTGGCAGCTTGATTCTTCAATTCCATCACTATTAGGTCTTCCTCCTTGTTCAAGGTAATACGCCTCGGAATCAAGGGCCCCCGTGCCACCAAACCACGGGGAAGTCCTCGAAACATTTCGGATCTTTGCTCCTCAGAATGAAGAAGCGGTTCTTCCAATTCTTAAGGGAGGAGGGCAGATCGGTAAAGAGCCCACAGTGAGGCTTCGCCTGAAAGAACCAGTGCTCGTCGTCCTTTCGGCGAGTTAGCCTGTGTAGTTCGGCAAACACCTTAGCTGTAGGTCTGAATCCCTTAGCTCAAGACAGCCCCTAAGGCTACCAAGATCCGCCACGAGTTAGGTGAATTTGGGCAATGCACACTCGGTGATATTTTAGGACCTCTTTGAAGAAGTCGCCCGTAGGGAACCAAGACCGCCTTTAATCGCTCCTCGTATACCATAACCATGTCATTCTCTTCAAAGAAGTGATCGGCTCGGTGATCGCCGTGACACCGGATAAGTTCATATGATTCAGGCTCAATGTTGTACTCCTGGCTAAACGACTGCAGATCGGTTTCTTGCAAGATTGATGGCAGCTCGTCCATAGGAAGATTCTCCCTCCCTGAAGAAGGTACAAGCCTTGATGGTGCGATCCGCCCCCGAGCTGGAACTGAGACCCTAGGAGGTTCTGGTCGTGCGCTTGGCCCAACCACCTCTACTTCATCAGACGACCATGAAACATGGACGGAAGGTGGGCTTCCCGCTCTCTGACCTTCGGCGCCGCTCATTTTTAAGGAAAACAAAGAACTTAAAGCTAAAAGAAGGATTAAAACCCTTACCGGAGCTTGATCGGAGTCGGAAGAACTTGAGAAAACGAGAGAATTTTGAAGTTGTTCGCGAGAAACTGAAAATGACACAAGAGAGCAGCGGGCTAACCCCACCCCTATTTATACTCGTCCGAGCATTTAATGCTCACGAGGTTCTAGGCAACGCATCGATTAGCGGGACTCGCCAGCTGTTCTGACACGTCTCTCAAATATTCCAAAATTCCATAAAGAGATCGGCTAACTAGAGATCGGCATATCAAGATAAATATTTCGAATTGCGGATCAGTTAAGGGTTGTTCAGTTAGGAACCAGATCGGATAAACACATCAGAGCTCGGAAAGTAATCAATGCAATAATAATAAGATGATAATTGACAAAATAAAATTTTTATTTCCAAAAGATCGGATTACATCATTTGGGCGATCTCTAGGGATCGGATTACAATAAAGGTCTAACTACATCATTTGGGCGATCTCTAGAGATCGGATTACATTGAAAGATTACATCATTTGGGCGATCTCTAGAGACCGGTGGAACATCCTATCTAAAAGGCCTATGTCAAAGCCTAGTCTCGTGGCTGAATCAAAAGATGTGTTTGACCAGGAGACCGGCTGTTGACATCGGATAGATGTACAGCTCAGATGGGGTGACTATGACTCCCATGAAGATGAGAGACGTCGTCATCGATGTTACCGCTCGAAACCGAGCCGCTGTCGGAACACCCAGTGCAGAGAGGAGCCAGATGAACGCCAAGGGGCAGTCACCGGTGTTGAGGGGAATATTAGCAGTCTTCTCGCCCGAAATCAGTTCGCCGTTTGTATCAGTCGAACGATTCGAGGCCAATAAGATCGAGGTCCTCGATCCAGATTGGTAAGTTAGTCCGGTTCTCTCACGGTCATTAAGTGCAGTTATCATAATTTCCCGTTCACCGGGATCATAAATTTTCAATCGGGGAATAAGGAAGTCCATCGGAAAGGGATCAAAAGCCACAATCATGGCCGGAACTATGGCCGGAACGATTAGAACGGGAAAGTAAGAAGGAAGAGAGGAAAACCGAATGAGGAAAGTTTCGTATGTCAGGGGTATATATAGGGGAGAATCAGGCATTTATTGCTAGCGTAAAACGGCTGACGCCGGAATCGAGGAGAAATTAATGCTTTGACCGGACCGGACCTGAGTAAGGAAAAGATCGGAATAATAGATCGGAAGATGGGAGACCAGCATGAAAGATCGGAAAAAGAGCATGTAAAAGAGATCAGAAAGAGGGAAGGTCGGAAGGCAAAGAGAATAAGACAAATCCCAATAACCGTCGTCAGAATCAGAGCCAAGGTAGTTAAAGCATCGCAGACGAAATCTCCACCGCACGCCTGAGAATCGCCCACAATGCTGACAGATGCCAGAGTATGTCATGACAGTCCTGTACATCCCAATCTCCACCGTTGGTCTCACTTGCAAGGACGAGTCCAGAGCCTTTGGATCAAAGAGGAAGACGACAAGACCGGCGCCTTTTATTCCCAAAATTTCTGACCGCCTGTCAATAAAGTTTTGGACCGTCAGATCAGAAGAAGAAAAGGACAGGTATCCTGAGAATGATCTCGGCCGTTCATTTTGATTCGCTTTAATTCTCAAGCATCCGATCATGTCCTTTGAAATCCTGACCCTCCATCTCCCTCAAGATAGATCCTGACCCTTCAGGGGGAAGCACCCGGTCCCTATAAATACCTGCATGAAAAACTGTTCAAGGGACGGACGGAAAATATTGAAGAGGTGGTAATTATAGTGGAAGAACTCTGAAAATTAATTCAGCTTGTTACTCTGCTAGTGGAAAGACTTTTGAAACTAGTTTTCTAAAGTATTTTCTTGCAAAAGGGGATTTTTGAATACTGAAACTCCATTTTCAGGCCGTTCATTATCCTGTGATACTCTCGCTGTCCATCTTTGTCATCTTCATTTTCACTCCATTTTAGCAAAGTATCCTGCATTTCACGGTGAACTTTAGTCATCGGGCCATCAGCTCGCCATCCTATCACGACTGGTGATTTCATTGTCGGTTCAATAGATTTGGCTCCCTACAGGTAAGTGTTTATATCGTAGCTTTATCGAGTGTTCTCTTCATTTCACGTACTTCTATTGCTTTTACGTTTATGATTTTTACCAAGTTTACTTTTCACGAAGAAAGTTATTCCCGAGTTCATTCTTGAGTCGATTAGTTCATTCTTTTATCATTCCTTATTACCTCTAAATGCAAGAGTTCTAGCTCCGAGCAACCTGCAAGTAGTTGGATAAACTGTAAACAACGGTATTTTAAGTGCTCCTTTAAAATAATAGAAGGTCTGAGCAATAAGTCAGGGAGATGGATAAGTTGAACTACTAGGCTAATACGAAATGTGATTGGGTTAAACGTCATGAAGTGAAATAAAACCGAACCTCAGTTAAATAAAGAAAATAGATCGAGTATTGCCCGTCGAAAGGTATTGGCAGGGCAACCACATAGGAGATCCGTAGAGTTCGGTTTAATGTCCCCTGTCTAATCCTGAGGTGTCGAAGGGTTAAAAAGAACTTTTTTCTGGTCCTCGGAATCTTCAAATGCTAAAACCCTTGACCTTAGGCTCCCACGATATGTAAAATTTTAGGAGGTCGGAAAAGTCCTTTTCCGATCCCCATCAAAGTGTTAAAGAGAACGGACGAGAGTTCTTATCCGGTCTCAACTCAAAACTTTAATAAATATTTAATAGAGATCGGAGGAGAGTTCTTATCCGGTCTCAACTCAAAATTTTAATAAATATTTAACAGAGATCGGAGGAGAGTTCTTATCCGATTCTCAGCTCAAAATTTTAATAAGTACTTAAAAGAGATCGGAGGAGAGTTCTTATCTGATTCTCAACTTAAAATTCCAATAGATATTTAAAAGAGATCGGAGGAGAGTTCTTATCCGATCCTCAATCCTAAATTTAAAATACTTCAAAAGAGATCGGAGGAGGGTTCTTATCCGTTCTCCACTCAGAATTTTAATAAATATTTAAAAGAGATCAGATGAGAGTTCTTATTCGATTCTCACACTAAATGTTAACCTGTACGCAAAATAATCCCAAAACCAAAAATGATATGCGACGTAAGTTCACTAAGGTTGTCTCATTTACTTATGTATCTGGGTAATCCAAATTTTGTGAAAAATCAAATATTCCTTTTGTCAAAAGGATTAACATTTCCATCCAAGCCCTCCTAACTAATTTATGGAAAACGCGAAGTTAAATCTACTTGCCCTTATTGAGGGACGAGGTGGGGTGCCTAACACCTTCCCCACCCGTTTACGGACCCCAAACCTAGAATCTCTGTCTTGAAGTGGTTTCATTTCAATTTATCTTCTCAAACGGTTTCCTTTAGTTTCCCTCAAAATTAAGGTGGCGACTCCTCACTCTTTCCCACTTCGGTGAGGGTTCGTTCAGGCGACCGCAAAATCCCTTGCGACAAAAAGCATGTATGTTGGACTAGATGAGAGAGCAGAGCTCCCATTTATTTTTATGGCATCATGATTATATAGAGGGTGAGCTGAGCTTCCCAGATGATTATATATTGTGTTTATAGGTCGGGTGAGTCAAAAACTCCCCGTTAAATGGTTCATTTTATGGCCGGACTCTATCCGGTTGAATTCTTAAAATTGGGCACCAATGGGCCTTAGAGTTGGGTTGAGGAATAGTTAGGCTTACTACGGGCCTCGGGGGCTTTAGGCTGGCCCAGGTCCTAGTGTCGGTTCGGCCCATAAGTTGGGTCGTGACAAATGTGGTATCAGAGCTTAGGCTTCAGATTCATAGGGAAAAATTGTCTAAAGTATTGGGAAAAGTCTAATAGGAGTCACATGCAGAAAATAGGGTCCACATTTGTCTTGCATTATCATCTTTACTTCTAGTTTCTGCTTTATATAATTGTGTGTAAATATGAGTCT
The DNA here is from genome assembly GCF_030052815.1 of Hevea brasiliensis. Lineage (NCBI taxonomy): Eukaryota > Viridiplantae > Streptophyta > Magnoliopsida > Malpighiales > Euphorbiaceae > Hevea > Hevea brasiliensis. The sequence goes on along the minus strand of NC_079496.1, from coordinate 108,176,550 downwards.
ATAGAGCTGTGTAATATGCAGTTTTGAAATTTTGTAGGCTAATGCTGCTGAATTTCAGGAAAATGTGTAGAAGCAGGAGAGCCGCCACTGTACCAGAACCAGATGTACCTGACAAGGTGTTGGCACAGGATGAGGCGCCTAGCCAGAGGAGGTGGGGTAGGAGGCCTAGAGCTGCTCAAGTAGAGGAGCAGCCACCACCAGTTCAGGAATAGTCTTTTATGGCTCAGGGTCCCATGGACCCAATGGCAGCTACTCTAGCTGGTTTGCAGAGAACCATCGATATGATGGCACAATATATGGTCCACCCTCCCCAACAGCAGCAGTCTACCGCACCAAGAGGGGAACCTTATAAACAAATAAGTAATTTCAAAAAGTTAGTGCTGGGTACTTATGAAGTATCAGACGATGCTTATCGGTTTTTGGATTCCTGCAAACAGGCAGGAATAGAGTTGCAGTTAACTGATAGGAGGCTTAAAGAGTGTGTGCAGCATGTATTGGGGCCAGTGCCAAGACAGTGGATGACAGACTACGTACTATCTCGCATTGAGGGTTTATCTTGGACTCAGTTTATGAAACTGCTTATCAACAGGTTTGTGCCAGAAAGCTTCAGAGATCAAAGCAGTGGGCCTTTGAGGCCTTAAGGCAGAATGACAGGTCTGTAAATGAATATGCTGCAGAATTTTTGGAACTGAGCAGATATGCCCCTACAGCAATGGCTACAGAAAGTATGAAGATAAAAAAGTTCCTAAAGGGGCTGGATAGGAGGTATGCAAACCTGGCCATGATGTCTGATCAGTCTTTTGATATGGTAGTTGATTGAGCTCGACAGATTGAGATTAGCTATACAGGAGATGACAGCGGAAGGGCAAAGAAAAATAGAGCAGAGGGTCCTTCAGGTGTTCCCCACATGGGTACTACGAATAGCGGAGGCCAAAGTCATTGCAGAGGAAGAAATAGGAACAAGAAGAGTGGTTTTAGACACAAATCTCGAGGATTCAAATCAGGGTACGGATCCAACAATGGTCACAGTTCGGGATACAACAGTTCTGGGTTTGGTTCAGGATCCTCCTTGGCACCCTACGCACAGTGTGGAAGAGGACATTCAGGACCTTGAATGATGGGTTCAGGAGTATATTTCAGGTGTGGCCAACAAGGTCACTTTGCTAGGGAATACCCCATGTTTAACGAGCCACAGATGGGGTCACAGGGTTCTGTTGCAAATGTTCTTCATCAGCTGTATCCTGGTGCTTCCAGCATGGCAGGCAGTCAGTTCAGTGGCCAATAGGGCTGAGGACAAGGAGGACGTAGATTTGGAGGCAGCTCAGGAGCTAGAAGTCAATATCAGGGTTCTGTAACGCAGGGTAAGGGTCAAGCTCGGGTTTTCACCTTGACCCACCAAGATGCTCAGGCTTCCAATGCAGTTGTGGTAGGTATTCTTCTAGTATGTTCCTATGAGGCTCGTGTTTTGATAAATCCGGGTGCTACGCACTCATTTGTCTCCCCAGTTTTTGTTATGAGATTGGGTAGGAACCCTACAACTTTAGAATGCCCTTTGTCTGTAGCTTCCCCGCTTAGTGACAATATAGATATAGATATGGTTTTTCTGAGTAGCCCAGTAGTAGTGGATGGAAAGATCCTCCCAGCAGACTTGGTTCCTCTACCAGTAATGGATTTCGATGTAATTTTGAGAATGGATTGGTTGGCAACTCATTATGCCACATTATACTGTAGGAACAAAAAGGTGTATTTCCACATACCTGGTGTGGAAGAGTTTAGCTTTGATGGTGACAGGAGCGTGGCTCCATATAATTTGGTATCAGCAATTAGTGCTAGAAAAATGTTGAGGCGTGGATGTCAAGGGTATTTGGCATTGGTGAGAGATACATCTGTAGAAGGTGTCAACATGGAAAATATTCCTATTGTCAGAGAATTCATGGATGTCTTCCCTGAGGAGCTTCCAGGGTTGCCACCAGGAAGGAAAATAGAGTTCTGCATTGATGTTGTGCCAGGTACAAACCCCATATCAATGCCGCCGTACAGGATGGCACCAACAGAATTGAAAGAGTTAAAAGAGCAACTACAGAAGCTTTTGGACAAGGGTTTCATACGTCCGAGCACTTCACCCTGGGGCACTTTTGTTCTATTCATGAGAAAGAAAGATGGGTCATTGAGGTTGTGTATTGATTATAGATAGTTGAACAAGGTGATCATGAAGAACAATTATCCACTTCCTCGGATCGATGATCTGTTTGATCAGCTCCAAGGCGATAGATTCTTTTCCAAAATAGACCTACGATCAGGCTACCATTAGTTGAGAATCAGGAATCAGGATGTGTCTAGAACAGTATTCAGGACAAGATATGGTCATTATAAGTTCTTAGTGATGTCTTTTGGACTCACTAATGCACCAGCAGCCTTTATGGACTTGATAAATAGGGTGTTCATGAAGAAACGGAAGCGTGAAAAACATAAGTTTATACCATTGAATTCAAAAATTTTCACCTAGGGTCACATGCATTATGCAAGATTTATTTTTATCTATTTGATTTCAATGATAAACAACATATTAAAACTCTTTTAATATATTTTTGGATCTGTATTTGCCATTTAAGATTTTAAAATTAATCAGATTAATTTTAGAACTCTAGATTAAATCAAGAACGATTACACTAACCTCTTGATGCACTGCAGCATGTCTGCGCCTTTGAGATTCGTCTTCAGGACACCAGATATTGTCCCTCTAGCTTGTCCACACCAAGAACACCTATGGCAGCCCTTGAATAGCTTTTAAAGCTTTTTTTATTAATTAGAAATTCAAGTTCTGCCTTTTAAGAGATTAGAGATGTAAACAGGACACTAGAAACAATTTCTAGTGTTCTTAATTCAAGAGATTGATGGCTAATCTCTTTGAATTGATGAGAGATGAAGAAGAATAGATGAAAAGTCTTAAAGTGGCGTGACAAAGGAGAGGAGTGGCTGCTGGTTACTTTTCTTTTTCATAACAACACTTAAATAGCTAGGTTAACACATTAAACCCTTGCCACATGTCACCCTTTGATTAGCTCTAGGTTTAAGTGACCCAATCACATTGTGCTAAGTGTCAAACCTATATTTAATCTTGATTTTAATCATCTTACATGATTAAAAAATATTTGGCAAGCTTATGTGTAATCCCATGTGTCACCATCTCATGGTGCCACGTGTCACACTGTGAAATGACCAAAATGCACCTGTGTCTTAATTTTGAGTTCTCAATTCAAAATAATTATTTCTCTTCTTCTAATTAATTTATATCAAATATAAATTAATTAATTAATCTCTATTAATTAATTTCTCATTAATTAAATTCATATTTAAACACAATTTAACTTATATTATACATCCAATAATCTAGATTTGGTTTCAAGTCATGCTAGGGACTTTGCAATTTAATTGCAAACCAAACCTATTTAATTAATCAATTAAACTCTTTAATTAATTAATTAAATAATATTTAAATAGGTGATAACTTGTGCATGTGTGTGACTTACTAGGCTCATAACTAATTGGCAATGAGACATGATATCAACTCTTAATATCATCAGAACTTTTTCTTACCATAAATGATTTCTCTAAATCATTTTATGAACCTCATAGACCATGGTTAACACCTAGCATAGCATGCCATGGCCACCCAATTAGTAATAAGGTTTACCTTAAATGAACCTATAATCATATGTTACCATGCACTAGAATCTCTCTGTTACAAAATCTCAACTCAAGCTGGAGTCATGGTTTATGTCAAACTCCATTTGCTATGAATATTATGTTCTTTTTTAATTCCAGTTCTTGATTAAAAAGATTTTCTCATCAGAAACTCTTTTCTGAATAAATCTATCTGTCATGGCCAGGAACTTGAAACATCAAGAACAATTGAATGAACATAGGATTTTATCTCTATTTACTTAGAGGAACAAATTCCATCTTGATCAATACCTACCTCCATATATAACTAGTAGGAGCCAACACATGCCCATACGCTACAAGAAAATATCGAAACAAAAACCAAACTTAGAAACGGATTTATGTCGGTTTGTAATTTGAAACGGATTTTGAAACGGAAATTGAGAAGAATAGGTTAAATATATCAGAAACTGATTAGAAACCAATTTGAAACTGAATTTTGAAACGGAAGCATATCGGTTTCTAAATTGCGCGGCTTGATTTGGTAGCAAATTTAATATCGGTTTAGAAATCGATTACAAACCGAAATCTGAAACCGAATCATTTTCCGTTTCTATTTTGAAGGCTCAAAACTAGTTCTAGAAGTTAAATTTAGAAACTGATTACTTTCGATTTCAAAAATTAAAATATATTTAGAAACCGATTTATATCGGTTTCAAAATTAATATAATTCTATTTTACTTAGTAAATTTTAAAGGCAAAATAGAAACCGATTTATATTAGTTTCAAATTCCTTAAGTTATTTAGAAACCGATTACTTTCGGTTTCAAAAATTAAATGGTAATGTAATTATATTTAGAAACCGATTTCTATCGATTTCAAAATCAATATAATTTCTATTTTATTTATTAAATTTTAAAGTTAAAATAGAAACCGATTCCTGTCAGTTTTTAATTTCTTAATTTACACTTAGAAACCGATAGCTTTCGGTTTCAAAATTTACATACTGTATGTTTTAAAGTTAAATTAGAAACCGATTTATATCGGTTTCTAACTCCTTTGTTTATATTTAAAAATTAATTATTTTTGATTTCAAAAATTAAGGATTGTCCAATTATATTTAGAAACCGATTACTTTCGGTTTCAAACTTAATCTATCTTTTATTTGTGGAATTTAGATTTCCCTCTAGGTTTTCTGATTCTAAGCAAGCTCACTCTCGTTTTGGCGTTCTCCTTTATTTCAATGGCTTCACCAGAACCAAAGTGCCTTCTTCTCTTGTCAATTCTTATTGCTATCCTCTCTTTTTCTGCCTCCATTAGGCCCTACAAAATCCTCTTCATCTCCTCTTACTCCTTCTCCATAAAGCCCTTTTACCCTAACTAGAACTGTGACCACCTTTCCTCCACTAGATTTGTCACCGAAATCACCCAATGACGTTCCTCATCTGAGATCTCCCTCAATCATCGGGTTTTCCATCCTGGGTTTTCCTCCATTTGATATCACCCAAATATGTGACTAATTGTGGAAAGAAAAAGGAAATTAGAAAGTTCATTGCTAGTATTAGGAGCAGGCAGTGGTGGCACTTGATGTGTCTGTTGGTCAATTGAATTGGATGGTCAGTGATTGCCGTCCTAGGTGAGTTCCTTACTACATAGTTATGTTTTGTGCTTGCCGTCCTAGGTGAGTTCCTTACTGCTAGTTATGTCTTGGAAGACTGTTGGCTTTTCTTGGGTGTTTTCAGGAACTAGGCGTCAATGTTTCCTCTTCCAGACAACGATCGAGCCGGTGGCACCGCCGATCACGCCTCTTCATGGTTCTGTTGGTAGCCTAGGATTTCTTGTGTGATGAACTTGGGACTTATCTGTTTTTAGGGCTAGCTTAATTCTTTAGGGCCTCTAGTCCACTGTGTTTCTTCTTTGTGGTTGAGCTGCTGTTGGATCTGGCTTTGTAACCTTGGGCTGACAATGAAACTTATCTTCGATTAAAAGAAAAAAAAAAGAAGAAACTTCATTGTGATATTAGTCGTTATTGGAGTGGGTGAACTGCTCGCATCACCATATGATACCATAGTGATAAGAGAGGCACCACGTAGAGTGAGTTTTTCTCCTAAATCAAAGCCAAGAAACCCTAACTCTTCCCATTTTCAGAAATTTCTCCATCATTTCTTTACAACCCACGACAATTTGCTTAATTTGAATCACAGAGGTAAGATTTTTTTTCTAATTGAATTCAGTTTTGAGCTTTCTTTAAATGACAAGCCTCCAATTTCACTGCTTTAGAAAGAAATATGTCATTTAGGAAACGACATGGTTGATTCTGAATTTCTGATTTTAAAATTCAATCTGTTGTGTTGCAGAGGAAGCAAAAGGCAAACCCAGAAATGGGTTACATAATAGTGGTGTCATTTGGATGCACCATTTAAATTCCCTTTTTACACTTAATTTGTTTTGAATGCTTCTTGATGAGGATTGTCGTATTTGAGTGCTATAGCTTTTGGCATATGCAGTCTTTCTACTTATTGGAATTATGCCAATAAACATAAAAAGCTGCTCTTGCTCCTTTCAAGTCAAGCATCCAAATATTATATCATTTCTATACAGTACTGAGGTTGAAACTTTTGATGGTTCTACCTCAAGGATTACATTGTATATGGTAACTGAACCTATTATGCCACTATCTGAGAAGATCAAGAAGCTAGGTTTAGAAGGCACACAAAGGTATAATTGTAGTAATCTGTTGGATTTGTGCTCCTTTCTAGGTTTCAAATTTCAATGATTTTCGTATGTTACATAAATCTAGTTAATGCATTACTCATCATTCTTTGCATGATGATTTATACATTCTGTTCATCCACAAGTTAATATTTCAAGCTCCTGTCATAACTAGTCATTGACTGGGTATTTCACACATACACATGCACAGAGTTAATTGGGAGTCAACAATTTATTGCAATTTCTTTTTTAACTTCTGCATGGCATATGCAGTTATCTTGAATTTACTACTTAAGCAACAATTGTGAGTAGGGTAATCCCTGATGACTATGTTCAGAAGAACATCATAAACTCTTTTCCTTCCCAATTACATTAATTCAATTTATTTTTTATTTCTTTGCTTAATTTTTATATAAAATTTTTATTCCGCGTTCTTCTTATACTCAACTACATAAATTTTTTATGATGATGAATGTTAAACTATGATTTCTTGCTATCATTCATTCTGGATGATTCATGTGGATTTATTCAACACTAGCTATTTAGTAAGAATCGGATATTGTTTCTTTTTCCATCAGCAATATGAATGGCTTGTTGGACCACAATACAAACCAATGAGTTGGCTAAGTCTGACTGGGTTGCAATCAGAAAATCTCCACCATGGGCCATTGATTCCTGGGGTTTGGGTAAGACCTGCAGCTTGTCTTTTTGTTTTGGTGTAAATGGGTAGCATATCTTTCCATGAAACTAAAATTGCTGCCTCTCTCATATTTGGTTGAGGAAAGATTATATAAGTTCAATTGAGTATTCTTAAAATTTATTGGCTGATAAGGCATTAAATTTATGGAGTATTGTATTCTTTTTCTTAACTTCTTCCATAGAGGGCACAATGTAGAATCTAATTTGCCTTTTCTTTTTTGGATGTAATTCATAGGTTGTTTTATACATGAAATCTTTTCTGGTATCAAGTTGGGTAAAACAGAGGAGTTGCGCAACACTAGTTCCATTCCAAAGGTTTTATCTGTATTTGAAACAATGATATTATTAAATTCTTTCTGGTTTTTGTGTGGGGTTTACTGCTTTTTTGTTGGTTGCTTTGAATTCATCTCAGGACTCATTTCTATTACATGTGTGTTTCCTTTAGTCATTGCTTCAGGATTACCAGCGGTTCTTGAGTTCTATGCCCTCTCGCAGGATGAATACATCAAAGCTTATAGAAAGTAGTGGTGAGTTCTTATTTTGGGTCTATTGTATATTTGTATTTCTTTTCATTTTAGGAACTTCATAGCAGTACCAAGAGTTACTATGAGATGGGGTTTTTTGTCCATGTGTTTGTCTATTATAGTCTTTGTTATATATGGATTGCTTTGTATTTGTAAGATCAAAGGCATTGGTCATTGTTAGATTGTTATGTTATTTGCTACTTTCTAGGTTTCATAAATTCTCTCATTAATTATATGAGTTGTCTGATATTTGAATATTGTTTCAAGTGTTGTTTCTATTGTTTATAAAGGTTCTCCTAAGAAGTCTAAAGAATGCTCGTGAAACTATGAAAAACATTGGCTCAGCTTTTGGTGTGCTACACAGCCATACCAAACCACATGTGCAATAAAAGGGAAGGAAGTTTGAGAGAGTTAGAGGGACGAGGAATAGCGAGGGATTTAGTGTTTGAGCTATTTTTAGTTCCAAATGTCAGGCAATTATTTTATTTTTTATTATTATGTCCTAAATTTTGTTGGACGCTATGTTCTAATGAAAATTGTTTATGTTATTAATAATTCCTAGCTTGAATTGTTTATGTTATTTTATTCTTATAATATTTTATTTTTCTATATAGTACATTACCGTCATAATTCTTTACTATGTTATCTATATATAATATTGATTGATATCTAATGTCTGATACCCCTATATTGTAAATATTGTGATATTGAGCATTATTATATGCTTCAATATAGGAAATAATATATTAAAAAAATATAAAAAAAAATTTACAGTAATTTAAAATGGATTGCATTTGGTTTTAAAATAGAAAGGATTTTTCTTTTTATGTTTAGAAACGGATTTGAAACGAAACTTCCGATTCTATTTAGAAACCGAATGTATTTCGGTTTTAAAAATGTTTGATTTTTGTTTTATTAATATTACAAGTTAGAAACCGATTAGAAACGAAAATCCATTTCAGGTCAATAGAAACCAAAAAGTGTCAGTTTCTAACTTGAAACAGATTTAGAAACCAAATTAATTCGATTTCTAATTTTAAAACGGAAATATCTGTTTTAAAATGGTTTCAGAATTTGAAACGGATTTCATAATCCGTTTTTAATTTATTTAGAAACCAGCAGATTGTAAACCGAATATTTCGGTTTCAAATCGGTTTCTAATTGCAATTAGAAACCGATTTTCATTGATTTAAAACCGATTTTTTGGTTTCAAATTCCCTTTTTTCTTGTAGTGATATACCCATACATAGTACAAGTATGAAAGCAGTATCAAACTCAAACTACCTATATACAAGATAACTATGCTATCTCAGGTCTAAAGATTATATGCACTGATATGATTTATGACAAAACATTGACAAGAGTAAACTCCATGTGCTTGTCATAAGTGTCACTGGTTCGGCCTACTTATCATTTATAAGTGCCTATCATGTTTGTCATATGGCATGAGACTCACCATTCCATCTTATTTATATCTCATATAAATAACTTGGTAACGAACATGAATACAATCTTTCTGGATAAGTCATGTCCTTATTATGAAGTATCCTCGATTGTGAACCTATTTATGATACTTTGTGCTAGAAATATTATCACTCATATTCTTAACAACTTAAGAATAATATTTCTAACAAAATATCAATTGACCTTTTCTATTACACATAAATATATTATGTAAACGGAAAAGTGAAAATGCCTTTTATTAATAAAAATATGTACAAGATACATACTAAATGATATGCTCTAGGGCATACTACTAACAATCTCCCATTAGCACTAGAGCCATTCATTACAATATCTTAGACCTATCTTCTCAAGATGTCGATCTAACTGAGTCTGTGACATAGGCTTAGTGAATGGATCAGCTGGATTTTCAGCTGATGCTATTTTCTGCATGGCTACATCGCCTCGCCCAACTATTTCTCTGATAATGTGGTAGCGCCTTTCTATGTGTTTGGATTTCTAGTGAGACCTTGGTTCTTGAGCCTGTATGACTGCTCCATTGTTGTCACAGTGTAATGGAACTGCTGACTCAATGGAAGGAACTACTGTAAGTTCTGTCACAAACTTCTTTATCCAAACAGCTTCCTTTGCAATATCTGATGCAGCAATATACTCAGCCTCTGTAGTGGAATCTGCAGTCGTGCTCTGTTTGGAACTCTTCCAACTGACTGTACCTCCATTACAAATGAACACATATCCAGAGGTAGACTTTCTATCATCGATATTTGATTGGAAATCAGAATCAGTATAACCATCCAATTGCAAGTCTCCACCTCCATAAATCAAAAATAAATCCTTAGTTCTTCTCAAGTACTTAAGGATATTCTTGACAGCTATCCAGTGTTCCAAACCTAGATTGGATTGATACCTGCTAGTCAAACTAACAGCATATGCGATATCCGGCCTAGTACACAATATTGCATACATTAAACTTCCAATAGCCGAAGCATATGGAATCCTGGCCATCTTATCTCTTTCTTCACGTGTCTTTGGAGACATCTCTTTAGAAAGATGGATACTATGTCTCACTGGTAACAATCCTCTCTTGGAATCAAGCATGTTAAACCTCTTTAACACCTTTTCCAAGTATAGACTTTGGGATAAACCAATTATTCTTTTCGCTCTATCTCTATAGATACGAATCCCAAAAATATAGGTTGCCTCCCCTAAGTCTTTCATGGAGAATGTATTTGACAACCATACCTTTATAGTTGTCAACATACCTGTGTCATTACCCATCAACAATATGTCATCCACATATAAGACAAGGAAAGTGATAGCACTGTCACTAACCTTCTTATATACATATGGCTCATCCTCATTTTTGATAAAACCAAAGGATTTAATGGCTTCATCAAAATGGATGTTCCAACTCCTCGAAGCTTGTTTCAACCCATAAATGGATTGCTTTAGCTTGCATACCTTGGAACCATCTTGGGATTCAAATCCCCTAGGTTGTTCCATGAAAATGTTTTCTTCAATGTATCCATTGAAAAAAGCTGTTTTGACATCCATCTGCCAAATCTCATAATCATAGTATGCAGCTATTGCTAATAAAATCCTAATTGATTTAAGCATGGCAACAGGCGAGAAAGTCTCCTCATAGTCGATTCCTTGCCTTTGGCGAAACCCTTTCTCTACTAGCCTTGCCTTATAGGTCTCTACCTTTCCATCATAACCAATTTTCTTCTTGAAAACCCATTTGTTCCCTATAGGTACAATACCTTCAGGTGGGTCAACAAGATCCCAAACTTGATTCTTATACATGGAATCAATCTCGGATTTCATGGCATCAATTCATTTTGAAGAGTCTATATCTGATATAGCTTATTCATAGGTAAGTGGATCATCTCCATGATCTACTTCTTCATGAGTAGACAACTCTTGTTCTTCTTCATGAAGAAAACCATATCTCACTGGTGGGTGAGATACCCTGGTTGTTCTACGAGGAACAGCTGTAGATGTTTCATCAACGGGTATAGGTTGACTAGATGGATCTATATCCATCGATGCTGGTTGGTCAGAATTCTCCAATTCTAACTCTATTTGCCTTCCTTTGCCTCCTTCTTGAACAAACTGTAGTTCAAGAAATGTGGCATCTCTACTTATCACAACCTTTTGTGAAGTAGGCAAATAAAAATAATATCCAAAACTATCTTTTGGATATCCAACAAATCGACCTTTTTCTGATCTGGTCTCCAATTTATCAGTGTTCAGCTTTTTGATATAAGTTGGACAACCCCAAATCTTAACATGCTTAAGACTTGGTTTTCTTCCATGCCATATCTCATAAGGTGTGGAAGAAACTAATTTTGATGGAATCCTATTCAGAATATACAAAGCTGATTCTAATGCAAATCCCCAAAAGAAGATTGGCATATCAGTATAGCTCATCATACTACGTACCATATCCAATAGGGTACGATTTCTCCTTTCAGATACACCATTCAGCTGTGGCATTCCTGGAGGAGTCAGCTGAGAAACAATGCCATGCTCTCTCAAGTATTCATCAAATTCAGTACTCAAATATTCACCTCCACGATCTGATCGAAGAGCTTTAATACTCTTTCCTGTTTGATTTTCTACTTCAGATTTAAATTCCTTAAACTTTTCAAAGGATTCATGTTTGTATTTCATCAAATACAAATACCCAAATCTTGATTTGTCATTAGTAAAGGTAATAAAATAATGAAAGCCCCCTCTAGCCATTTCTTTAAATGGACCACATACATCACTATGTATTAGCTCCAAAATATTTTCAGCTCTTAGCCCTTGTCCAACAAAGGGTGATCTAGTCATTTTGCCCTGAAGGCAAGATTCACAAGTTGGAGTAGGCTCAGAGCCCAATGAGGATAAAATCCCAATTTTCTCCAGTTTTGCAATCCTATCTTCTGCAACATGACATAACCTTAAGTGCCAAATATATTTTGAACTTGAGTTGGTTTTCACCATGGCATTGCATTCTTTTAGATCACTTGCATTCAATTTGTGTTTGTCATTATTATCCAAATAATAAAGACCATCATTCATATAACCCGAACCAACATATTTATTTCCAAAATAAATATTGCAAACATCATCTGTGAACTAAAATTCATAGCCATTTCTAGTCAAACTAGATATAGAAATGATGTTCTTAAAAGCATCAAGTACATATAAAATATTATCCAAACATAAAACATGTCCAAACATGTAAAAAGATTTAGATCCTATGGCTAAAGCTTCAACAGTTGAGCCATTACCAATCCGGACTCTAATATCTTGAGAATGCAAGCTGCTACTGTTTGCTAGTTCCTGCATATCATTAGAAATGTGAGAACTGGCATCAGTATCTAAAACCCAAGCTGTAGATGAACTATGATTATCATCAGAATCTAAATAACAAGATATGGACATACCTTCCGAAAGTGTATCCTTCTTGTCCTTCAGAGAAGCAAGATACTGCGCCTTCCTTTTCCAAAGGCCCATCCTTTTGGCAGTGGAAACATTTTCCTTTGCCTCCATCAGCTTTAGTCTTCCTTTTCTGTTTAGCTATTTTCTTGGAAGGACTAGGAATCTGAGGTTTTTTTTTCTTATTGCCCTTCTTCTTGTTGGACTTTTCAGCAGAAGAAGATGCAACCAAAGCTACCTCTTTTCCTTTATTGCCTGGCATATTCTTTTGGGCAATAACCAGCATTTGAGTAAACCAGCTAAGGTGCATTCCTGTTTAGTCATATAGAAATTTGTCACAAAATTCCCAAAAGACTCAGGAAGGGACTGAAGGGTCAAATCCGTCTGTAGTTGGAAATCCATGTTGAAGTCAAGATGTTCCAACTGCTCAATCAGTCGAATCATCTTGTGGACATGATCCCCAACATTCTGTCCCTCAGACATCCTCATACGGAATAGCTGTCTAGATATCTCATACCTAGCATTCCTGCTGTACTCACCATACAACTCTTGTAGGTGAAGGAGGATCTCACTCGCACTCTGCATGTTCTCATGTTGCTTCTGTAACTCATTACTCATGGAAGCAAGCATGTAACACTTAGCTCTCATATCATGCTCCTTCCACTTGTCCAAAGTTTCATGATCCTCTTGTGTGGCCTCTGGAGGTAAGAGACCAGGAACATTTGAATCTAGAACATATCCTATATGTTCAAGGTTCAGGACAAGTTTCAAATTTCTTAGCCAATCAGACAGATTAGGTCCTGTTAACCTATTGTGATCAAGTATGCTTGCAAGGATATTGGATGGTGGTGGTTGTTTTGTGCTCATTTTTATCAAAAAATTAATTGCAGAAAATAACCAGATTAATTAGTAAATGTATCATGTAATTAACCAAAATGATTATGGTCTTTTAATCAAATTGGTCCTCCCACTAACTTAGCGAATCCTACACTTCCAAAGTAGAAAACGGAAATCCTAGTTGGATGGATTTCTAGTGGGTGATTGAATTCTTATAATTCTATTGATCATCCTCAGGTACATTCATTATTGGAATTACAATAAACTATAAGTGAGCAACTCCTTCCCCATCACATCTCATGTGAGGTTCAATCCTTTACCTAGCCCCTAATGCTCAAAATCTCAGGTACATCCATTATTGACTTATCTTGCATTAGTTAAGTTGATCCCATTGAGCCAGTAATTATGCAAATAATTTTAATGTCCTCAGGTACATCCAATATTGGCCACTAAACCATTTACATATTTACAACATCTCATGCTTAACAATTATTCTTAAGAAAATCTCTTAAATTAATTGCATCTTATGCAACTATTTAAAATTTCTTAAAATAATTGCCCCAATGGAGGGCCTATGTTATAATTACTTTAATTATAGCATTTCCAACTTAATCATTTGTTTGGAAGATTTTATGGTCATTCTAATTACTATTAAGGTCTCACTTTGCACATTATCCAATTAGCATGCATATATCATATAATAGCATACATTCCCATACATCTCATGCATTCATGGATAAGCAATAAATATGGTATGATCATGGACTTTCTAAGGGATTCAATTCTGAGCTACCAAGAATTGAATCAGGGCATTCCTAGGTGCATTTCATTCATTCATTCATTTTACAAGAGTTGCTGAAGGAGTACATAATCAACACTTGATCTTGAATTCCTCCCACTGGTCCCACCAATGCTCCTGACCTCCTTGAACTTCTTGCAATCCAATATTACATAGTAATCCTTGGCATACCAAGGCGAATTTACAAGAACTTAAATAAATGAAATTACAACCCAAAAATTATTACAAACTTAATAATACATGCCCAAAATAAATTAAAATAAATTAATTAATTTACAATCCCAAAGAAACATAAAAGAAATAAATCCAATCACATTGGTCTTTTATAGTCCATGATCATCCATCATGTATATCACTATTTAACAATTAAATAAAATATACATACTTAAATTAAATTGAATATCTCATATTCAACTTAAAAATCCAGATTTGAATATGATTCAAATAAATTTAAAAATTTATATTTGAATCTCATTCAAACAAATTTAAAAATTCAGATTTGAATCACATTCAAACAACTTTAAAAATTCAGATTTGAATCACATTCAAACATTTTTTAAAAAATCAGATTTGAATCACATTCAAACATTTTTTTAAAAATCAGATTTGAATCACATTCAAACATTTTTTTAAAAATCATATCTGAATTTTATTCAATCAATTTTAAAAAATCTGATTTAAATATAATTCAAACAACTTTAAAAATTCAGATTTGAATCACATTCAAATAACTTTTTAAATTCAGATTTGAATCACATTCAAACAATTTTTAAAATTCTGATTTGAATCATAATTTAATTGTGTGATTAAAATTCTAATTAAACAATTTAATTAGACATAGGATGAGCTTTTAGATCATACAACAATTGTAAATTAAAAAGCAAACCTTGCGCCACCTTGAAGAACCTTTGTTGCCGCCACCAATGGTGGCTTCACCATGTGTGCCGCCACACATCCATTGCAACCAGCAATGGATCAATCATCTCATGATTAAATCACACAATTAAATCATATAATCAACAATCTAAATGGCAAATATAGTGGCTCTGATACCAATTGAAGAAACGAAAGCGTGAAAAACACAAGTTTATACCATTGAATTCAAAAATTTTCACCTAGGGTCACATGCATCATGCAAGATTTATTTCTATCTATTTGATTTCAATGATGAACAACATATTAAAACTCTTTTAATATGTTTTTTGATCTGTATTTGCCACTTAAGATTTTAAAATTAATCAGATTAATTTTAGAACCCTAGATTAAATCAAGAACAATTACACTAACCTCTTGATGCACTGCAGCATGTCTGCGCCTTTGAGATTCGTCTTCAGGACACCAGATGTTGTCCCTCTAACTTGTCCACACCAAGAACACCTATGGCAGCCCTTGAACAGCTTCTAAAGCTTTTTCTATTAATTAGAAATTCAAGTTCTGCCTTTTAAGAGATTAGAGATGTAAACAGGACACTAGAAATAATTTCTAGTGTTCTTAATTCAAGAGATTGATGGCTAATCTCTTTGAATTGATGAGAAATGAAGAAGAATAGATGAAAAGCCTTAAAGTGGCATGACAAAGGAGAGGAGTGGCTGCTGGTTACTTTTCTTTTTCATAACAACACTTAAATAGCTAGGTTAACACATTAAACCCTTGCCACATGTCACCCTTTAATTAGCTCTAGGTTTAAGTGACCCAATCACATTGTGCCAAGTGTCAAACCTATATTTAATCTTGATTTTAATCATCTTACATGATTAAAAAACATTTGGCAAGCTTATGTGTAATCCCATGTGTCACCATCTCATGGTGTCACGTGTCACACTGTGAAATGACCAAAATGCCCCTGTGTCTTAATTTTGAGTTCTCAACCCAAAATAATTATTTCTCTTCTTCTAATTAATTAATATCAAATATAAATTAATTAATTAATCTCTATTAATTAATTTCTCATTAATTAAATTTATATTTAAACACTTTAAATATAAATTTAACTTATATTATACATCCAATAATCTAGATTTGGTTTCAAGTCATGCTAGGGACTTTACAATTTAATTGCAAACCAAACCTATTTAATTAATCAATTAAACTCTTTAATTAATTAATTAATTAATTAATTAAATCATATTTAAATAGGTGATAACTTGTGTATGTGTGTGACTTACTAGGCTCATCACTAATTAGCAATGAGACATGATATCAACTCTTAATATCATCAGAACTCTTTCTTACCATAAATGATTTCTCTAAATCATTTTATGTACCTCATAGACCATGGTTAACACCTAGCATAGCATGCCATGGTCACCCAATTAGTAATAAGGTTTACCTTAAATGAACCTATAATCATATATTACCATGCACTAAAATCTCTCTGTTAAAAAATCCCAACTCAAGCTGGAGTCATGGTTTATGTCAAACTCCATTTGCTATGAATATTATGTTCTCTTTTAATTCCAGTTCTTGATTAAAAAGATTTTCTCATCAGAAACTCTTTTCTGAATAAATCTATCTGTCTCCGGCCAGAACTTGAAACATCAAGAACAATTAAATGAACATAGGATTTTATCTCTTTTTACTTAGAGGAACAGATTCCATCTTGATCAACACCTACCTCCATATATAACTAGTAGGAGCCAACACATGCCCATATACCCATACATAGTACAAGTATGAAAGCAGTATCAAACTCAAAATACCTATATACAGATAACTGTGCTATCTAAGGTCTAAAGATTATATGCACTGATATGATTTATGACAAAACATTGACAAGAGTAAACTCCATGTGCTTGTCATAAGTGTCACTGGTTCGGCCTACTTATCATTTATAAGTGCCTATCATGTTTGTCATATGGCATGAGACTCACCATTCCATCTTATTTATATCTCATATAAATAACTTGGTAACAAACATGAATACAATCTTTCTGGATAAGTCATGTCCTTATTATGAAGTATCCTCGATTGTGAACCTATTTATGATACGTTGTGCTAGAAATATTGTCACTCATATTCTTAACAACTTAAGAATAATATTTCTAACAAAATATCAATGGACCTTTTCTATTACACATAAATATATTATGTAAACGGAAAAGTGGAAATACCTTTTATTAATAAAAATATGTACAAGATACATACTAAATGATATGCTCTAGGGCATACTACTAATAGTTCAGGCCATTCCTGGACCGTTTTGTCATCATATTCATAGATGACATTTTGGTATACTCTCAGACCAAGGAAGAACACGTGTGGTACTTGAGGATGGTATTGCAGACTTTGAGGAAACACCAGCTATATGCCAAATTTTCAAAATGTAAATTTTGGCTAGAAAGCATCTCATTCTTGGGACACGTGGTTTCTAGTGAAGGCATTCAAGTGGATCCCAAGAAAATTGAGGCTGTAACTGATTAGCTTAAGCCAACAACAGTCACTGAGGTGCGAAGTTTTCTGGGCCTAGCTGGCTACTATAGGCGTTTAGTGCAGGATTTTTTCAGGATAGCAGCTCCTCTAACTAAGTTAACTCGGAAGAATGTTCCATTCATTTGGACAGATGATTGTGAAAAGAGTTTCAAGAAGCTTAAGGAGTGTCTAACCACTGCTCTGTGTTGACATTACCGATGATGGTGAAGGGTATACCGTGTACTGTGATGCCTCTAGAGTTGGCTTAGGGCGTATTTTAATGCAGAATGGAAAAGTAGTGGCTTATGCTTCAAGGAAGCTAAAGAGGCATGAGCAGAACTACCCCATCCATGATTTGGAAATAGCGGCTATAGTCTTTGCACTAAAAATCTGGAGACACTATCTGTATGGTGAAGTGTGCGAGATATGCACCAACCACAAGAGTTTGAAGTACATCTTCTAACAGAGGGATTTAAATTTGAGATAGAGGAGATGGATGGAGCTTCTGAAGGACTATGATTGTACCATCCAATACCACCCTGGGAAGGCCAATGTAGTAGCAGATGCTTTGAGCAGAAAATCTTCTGGCAGCTTGGCGCACATATCAACGGAGAAGAGACTATTGATTCAGGAAGTACATGAGTTGATGGATCAAGGTCTGATCTTAGATCTTTCAGATGAGGGGGTATTGTTGGCCCATTTTTCAGTGAGGTCAGACTTGCGAGACAGAGTTAGAGTTTTCCAGCACAAAGACCAGCAATTGATACATATCATATAAAGAGTACAGCAGAGTGAAGGTGGTGAGTTTGGATTTGCCAATGATAGCGCCCTTATGCAAGGTTCCAGGATATGTGTGCCCGATGTAGACAATCTCAGAAATGAAATCATGCAAGAGGCACACTATACACTATACAATGTCCACCCAGGCTCCACCAAGATGTACCATAATGTGAAAGATAGCTATTGGTGGAATGGCATGAAGAGAGATATAGCAGACTTTGTGTCTAAGTGCTTGACTTGTCAGAAGGTGAAATTTGAACATCAGAGGCCGTTAGGGAAGCTACAAGAGCTCCATATCCCAGAATGGAAGTGGAAAATGATTACTATGGATTTTATGATTGGGTTGCCTAGTACCACGCGGAGATATGATTCGATATGGGTGATTGTAGACCGTCTAACTAAATAAGCTCATTTCTTGCCTGTGAAGACTACATATTCTATTGCACAGTACGCCCAGCTCTATATTCGAGAGATTGTCATATTGCATGCAGTTTCTGCTTCCATAATATCTGACAGAGGGCCCCAATTCACTTCTCAGTTTTGGAGGAAGTTACAGGAGACACTTGGCATATAGTTGAACTTTAGTATCGCTTTCCACCCTCAGACAGATGGGCAGTCCGAAAGGACAATCCAAACACTGAAAGACATGCTTCGCATGTGTGTTTTGGATTTTGGAGGTCAATAGGATGATTAACTACCCTTGGTGGAGTTCGCCTACAACAACAATTATCATTCTAGCATAGGGATAGCACCCTATGAGGCACTATATGGTAGAAAGTGTAGGTCTCCTTTGTGTTGGACGGAAATGGAAGAAGCAAAGGTGCATGATATAGACCTAGTGCAGTACATTTCAGAGATAGTTCCTTTAATCAGGGAACGATTGAAAACAGCTTTTAGTAGGCAGAAGAGTTATACAGATCCTAGACGGAAGGATGTGGAGTTTGCAGTAGGCGATTACGCATTCCTGAAGGTTTCTTCGATGAAGTGAGTCATGAGATTTGGAAAGAAGGGCAAGTTGGCACCTCGGTATATTAGACCTTTTGAGGTTACTGATAGAGTTGGAGCAGTTGCCTATCGGTTGGAGTTACCACCCAACCTTTCTCAATGTTCATCCTGTATTTCACATCTCCATGCTCAGGAAATACATACCTGATCCTTCTCATGTGCTACAGTCGGATGTAGTAGAGCTGAAAGAAGACCTGACGTTTGAGGAGCAACCTGTAGCCATAGTGGACTACCAAGTGAAGCAGCTAAGATTAAAACAGATCCATATGGTTAAGGTTTTGTGGAGAAGCCAGTCAGTGGAAGAGTGCACCTAGGAGTTAGAGCGGGACATGCGTAGCAAGTACCCTTATCTATTCAATGTGTAATTCTGTACTTTATTCTGCCTTGTATAAAATTCAAGAACGAATTTTCTGTAAGGGGGAAAGAATGTAACACTCCTAATTTTTAAATTTATTATTTTGTGGGTAAATATTCATATTTTATTTTATTTAAATTTTAGGAAATTATTTGAAATTTTCAGATTTTAGAAATCTGGTTCGATTTTCCGAAAATATAAAACTTTGATAATTTCAAAAAATTAATTTAAAGACCACGTGACAAAACTAAAAATATATTTGGACTCTACGAATTTTTCTGAGTTTTCTAGAATTTTTTCGGAATTTTTGGGCCTCGTTTTCGGTCCCAAGGCAGAGTAAAAATTTAAAATTTTGTATCCTGAATCGGACCGACTGAATCAAACTGGACCGGATCGAACCGGTCGAATCAGACTGGCATTTTCTTTTTCTTCTTCCTCCTCTCTTGCTCGCACCCGACGTCTCCTCTCTCTCTCTCCTGTTTTCTCTCTCCTCTCACCTCCCCTCGTCGCGTAGCTGCAAACCCGGCCCTCCCCACTCACCTGCGTGCCGCCCAGTCCCTTCCAACTGCCAGCCGATGCTCCAGGCAGCCGAAAACAACGCACGAAGTTCCCCCCTGCGCGCGCGTGATGCTTCACCTTCTTGGCCAAAATCCGGCCGATCCGGCTACCGATCAGACCGGGTCTTGTGTCAAAACTCTTATACACCTCGAGAGCTTTCCATAGACACTAAGAACACCAAAATCTATAGAGCGGTTTGCCCAATTTGTCCGGAAAGTTTTAGCCCATTTCTACTTTTGGGCTAGGTTTCTCGCAAACCGTGAACCCCATGAGAAAACCGAGAGTACCGGAGTGCTCCACTCGTCTAGAGCTTCGCGGCAATATAAATTTCAAAATTTTTCGATACCGTTTTTCGATGGGTCCCATGAAACTTTGTAGTATTTTTCCGAGCACTAAATGAGCTTAGAAAATTTCGTAAGAATTATATACTAACTCTCATGTTGTGGGTTTCGTGTAGGTACCTTCAATTCACGGAAATTCAATGGTTGCCTTGATCTATAAATTTCGGGCTAGACAGACAGGCTACCGAAAAAGTCTCGGAATTGGGTCGAGATTTTAGCTACCCCACCGTTGTCAGATATCCTGAGTGCGTTCCAGAGGTCGGAATCGGCATAGGTAAATCCGAACCTTACTTTTTCCTAATTGTCTAGTGCTTGAATTGGATTAAAAATCTATAAAATATTCGTGGTAGCTCAGAAAATTAGTGGGGTAAAGTTTTAGAATTTTTAGAGCTTATTTGGGTAGTTTTGCAAAAGGGTCAATTATAAGGACTAAACTGTAATTTTACATATTGTGATTGATGACTGTTTGGATGGGCCCAGGAGGGGCTGTGTGATGTGATTGAGTTGTGGGTGTATGGTTTGTGGATATACAAGTGCGTTTTAAGCCTTTTTGCAGGTTGGGTAGGTCCTAGGTATAGGGGAGACTCTGCTGGATTTTTGGCACGACTTGGGACATCTTTGGTCTTTTCTTAGTTTGTAATGAGTCAAAGATATTAAATAATTGTAATTAAATTTTCAGGTGAGTCGGGACAGCCTTTCTCCTCCGCCCAGCCACCACAGTGATTTCGGTTGAGTCTGTGAGTAAAATATTAATTTTAATTATAATTTCTGTCACATCCCGACTTAGCGGGCCCCAGCTCAAGCCCCTCTCTGGGTGGCCATCTTGCCGGCGTACCCCCATAGAGGCCGGCGGTGCGACTCACAAGTCTTGTCGCTCACGGTGGAGTTCAATCCCTTCGCCTGTGAGCTAGGATGAACCCATATCACCACGGGTTTGCTTAGCCTCTTACCACACTCAATTGGTAAGAGGCGAAGCAAACCCGTGAGGTGATATGGGTTCGAATCCTAGCTCACAGGCAAGGGATTGAACTCCACCAGAGCGAGCACTGTGAGTCGCACCGCCTCTGTGGGGGTACGCCAAGATGGCCACCTGCAGAGGGGCTGAGTCAGCCCGCTAAGCCTGATGTGACAATAAAAAGGCGCCTGCGAAAGGATGATCCCTTAGGCAAATCCCACATCGGCAAAGCACGGAGATGGTCTTGGGCTCAAAAGTAATGATATATAAGATGGGGGAACTAATCACTAGAGGCGCCTTTTGGTGGAATGGCCTGGAGAGTTGGAAGAACTCCAGGGTTAAACGTGCTCGTTTGAGAGAAATCCTAGGATGGGTGACCTCCTGGGAAGTTCTCCATTCCACCTATGGGACAAAACCGTGAGGCTTATGGACAAAGCGGACAATTCCTCTAGTGGCTGGTTCCTGATCGTTACAATTGGTATCAGAGCCGCTCGCGTGTCCTCTTGGGCGATGTGGGGCAAACCTCAGCGAGGACGCTGAGTCCCGAAAGGGGGGGAAAAAGGTCCTGCGAAAGGATGATCCCTTAGGCAAATCCCACATCGGCAAAGCACGGAGATGGTCTTGGGCTCAAAAGTAATGATATATAAGATGGGGGAACTAATCACTAGAGGCGCCTTTTGGTGGAATGGCACGAGAGTTGGAAGAACTCCAGGGTTAAACGTGCTCGTTTGAGAGAAATCCTAGGATGGGTGACCTCCTGGGAAGTTCTCCATTCCACCTATGGGACAAAACCGTGAGGCTTATGGCCAAAGCGGACAATTCCTCTAGTGGCTGGTTCCTGATCGTTACAATTTCAATATTATTATATGTTCAGGTATGCTCATGCATCACTTATATGTATATATCTATGTAGTTAAACACTAGGCACATTTTATATTGCATTCTTAATTGATGGATTGCCATGGATGTTGTTTGTGGTAATTTTGAGCAATGTACGTGCGTTGGCGTGCGTGTGGTACGGTGTTGGATATGGACAGGACGGTTAGATACGGCTTGAGAGATTCGCTGGGACCCGATCCTTCGGGGTAGACACGACTTGAGATCTTCGCTGGGACCCCGTATTTAGTTTATTAAGCGAAAGTCCGGCTTGAGATCTTCGCTGGCAGATGTTAGATTAAAAGGGCTGTATAGGGGATCAGCTCCCGTATATGTATTGTTTAACGTTATCGGGTGTGTGAGTGCTCTAAATTGCCTTTTTGCTGTTATGATGTGAAAATATTAACGATGTTGCATTTCACTCCACAGGGTGCATTAGCTTTAGATAGCTATAGAGATTATGGTTAAAATTGATATTTTACTCTCTGAGTCGAATGCTCACCCCTGTTCATTTATTTTTCTAAGCTACAGGAGGATTATTGTTGTAGTTAATTTGCTTTTCTTCTTCACAGGTCATCTATTAATGTCTATAATGTTTGTATAATTCTGTTAACTCCTAAAATTTTGCATGTGTTAGAAATATTTATTTGATTTGGGTCTGTAATATAATTGTCATGTTGGACCTGTAAACCTATTAAAAGCATGTATGTTGGACTGGATGAGGGAGCCGAGCTCCCATTTATTTTTATGGCATCATGATTATATAGAGGATGAGCTGAGCTCCCTAGATGATTATATATTGTGTTTACAGGTCGG
This sequence comes from Hevea brasiliensis, assembly GCF_030052815.1. NCBI lineage: Eukaryota > Viridiplantae > Streptophyta > Magnoliopsida > Malpighiales > Euphorbiaceae > Hevea > Hevea brasiliensis. The sequence goes on along the minus strand of NC_079496.1, from coordinate 108,153,329 downwards.
GTGAGTCAAAAACTCCCCGTTAAATGATCCATTTTATGGCCGGACTCTGTCCGGTTGAATCCTTAAAATTGAGCCCAAATGGGCCTTAGAGTTGGGTTGAGGAATATTTAGGCTTACTACGGGCTTCGGGGGTTTTAAGCTGTCCTAGATCCTAGTGCCGGTCCGGCCCATAGGTTGGGTCGTGACAATAAATATTTAAATTTCACAAATGATTTTCTAATGAATAATTATATATATATATATATATATATATATATATATATATATATTCGAGTAATAAATATTTAAAAATAAAATCTAATTTAAAATTAATATAAATATTATTTTTTATATTTAAATTCATTTTAAATTTAATTATATAATATTCAAACTAGGCCCGGTGCAAGCCCACAACCCACTACCATTCATTATCTTCAAACACACACCATAATCACAATGCTAACAATTCTCATGCATAATTGAAAAAAAAAAAAAAACCTTGAGTTGAAGAATGAGGAATGAAAACTTTTTAAATTAGAAGCTCAAGCGAAGTTAGGTATATTAAATAAATGAATCCGCTTGCTGTGGATCATTAAGGGCTGTGATATTATTTATATGAATTTACTTATTTTTAACAAGGAAATTGTGTGTAAGAGTCTAAGAGAATAAAATTTAAATATTAATTGTGTAATGTCTAGTCACTTTTTAATTCATAATATAAAAAGATTATTAGGTGCACATACATCATCTCTAACAATGATATGAAATCCATTTTTCATATTACAAGGAAGACGTACTTTTCTGTAAGAGAGAAAACACTATTTTTATGTGCATCAGGAGTATTCTATAATATTCCTAAAATATATATTATTCTTCTTAATTATTATAGAGTCTAAGAGGAAAGGAATTGGGCTATTTTAGATTTTTTAACTTTTATTTGAAACCTTTTGAAAATCTTAGCTAGTCACTTTTATGCATGAGTGACTATCTTTACTATATGCAACAAATGTCATACCCAAAGGTGTACACAATATGCAATACCAATTTTGTGAAATATACTCTATTTTAAGATAATAAAATTAAATATGGTAATGTATGCTAAGGTTCAAAAGATAATCTATCAACGTAATTTTAAGATCAAATAGACATAACCATAACATTACTCATGCATTTAAATGCAAATATCTTGACACAAATAAACATCAATCAAACAAAGTGCTAGAATATATTTTCCTGGCTTTAGTTTTCTTTGAATTTTCTCTGTGTCTATTGAGAGCGAGTTTCCTTCTTCTGCCGATGTTGTACAACTTCCTTATGCCTCCTAAGTGGGGGTTTAACCCTCCCCTCACTGGGTAGGGACTGTAGATAGTATTGTGACTGTTTTTGGGTTAACAAGTCTTTGAAAACACATTGAAAGGGCTTTCTATTCGACCTGTTTGAGATTCTTCTTGGTGTTTGGTTGTTTGTGTTTGTTTTATGCTTTCAAGTTATAGATCCAACGGTGCATGATGCGGAGAAGTAGCAATGGTGGGTCATGGGATGCAGATCAAGAGACTGGCTCAGAAGGCGCGAATGGGATGTTGAAGAACTCCATCGCCATCTTTGTCCTCTGCTCTTATCGCTGTTCTACACCGATGCTAGAAGGTCTGGGCATTTTTTTTTTTATTATTCTATTTGGATTGCTTGGAAGTCTTGGGATGCGTCTAAAAGGAAAAGATCTTCAAGCATGATCTTGTGGAAAGAGCTTGCATGGCGGCCGTCTTATTCGATGATTTCTTCTATTGTGTTGATCTAAGTCTTGAGTGTTTCTAAGGGTGAAAAGGTTGGCCTACAAAGGTGGCACTGGCGGCGCTGAAGGTATAAACTGCAAAGCATGATCTTCAAACTGGAGCAGCTATAAATAGAGCAGTGTAGACAACGTTCAGGCTCTCTAATCCATTCCCAACGACACAGAAACAATGTTTTAGATTAATTATCTTTCAAATGTAATTTCAATTCTAGTTAGAAGTCAAAAGGCACATTCACATTATTCAATTGGAATTTTAGTATCCTTGACACACCCACAATTGATCCATTCCCAGTTTTTTATATACTTAGTGAATAAAACTAGACGTGAGTACTATTTAATTTGAACCGAATAAATTGAATCAAATTATCTTAATTTGATATATTTAATGGGTAAGTTTTATCATACTTCTTAATAGAACCTATTTAAAAAAGAAACCAATTAGGTAAATTAACATCTTCAACTAATTATATGCGTAACTAAACAACAATTTCAATGTTAATTAAGGAGACCCGTGAAGTTGCTTTAAGCAGAGAAGAGTGAATAATAAAAGGGAAAGATGGGAGCATGAATAGTGGAGGAAATATTTAAGAAAAGAATGCAACAATACACAATCCAAAGCTGAAATTGACAAATGAAAGCTAATCAAACTCCTACTTTTAAACCCAATATATATAACAAGCATGCATATCCACGGTGTATCTCCAAAAACAACTACACTTAATTAATTAATTAATTATTTGTACCTCCACTAGTCTATGTCCTATGAGGGTGGGACAACCCCACGAACCCTACCTTAATACCAAGTATTTTTAAATTTGTCAAATTAATATTTATTGGGATCAAATTGTTCTCTACATTAATTAATTTATTTATCATCTTGTTTTGTTATTTAATATTTTTTATTCAAATTTTATAATATTGAAAATAATTTTAATATCACTGTATTAAAACTGATTAGTTCATTTATATCATTTCATATCTAAATTACTGGACACATATATTCTCTCTCTGAAAATATGGATTCCACATCTCTGTAATTAAGGAAAAATTATTTTATTATATTTAAGGATATACTATTTTTTAGTGTTCTGGAATATCTAATAATTAGCCAGATTATGAGAGAATATTTTACACTTATTGCATAAATTTAGCAGCAATGAGCATTAATCCACGACTCTAATGGAAATTAATAAAGAGGATATGAACTCGATTCATTATGGACTCAAGAAATAATATATATGGTGAAACCTACCTATTAAATATATAGATCTCATATGTTTGTATTTTAGATCTATAATGAATTGAGTTTAGGTAAAAAATTTCTCTCTCTACTATTTGCATTCAGTCTTAATATCGAGTAGGATTTTATTTTATTTTATTTTATTTTTAATTTGGTTAATTATAATAATCAAATCATCCTCTCGTTTCAATTAAATTAAATATTAATTTTAATATTTCTAGCAAGTAGGGAATATGTTTAATTTGATGTATTATGAGCTAGGCATTTTTGTTCTCATGATTTTTTTTTTTTGTGGGTCATGTGAATATGCTAACTTTATTTGGTCAATTAAATGTATTAGATGTGACATACAATGCACAAACATTACAAGTTCAAAATTTTCATAAAGTTCAGACAAGAAAAAAAAAATCTGAATCAATACATTCCTTTGGATTCTTTTTAGATTTTTTCGAATTATAAAAAAGAAATCCTAACCGACATCTCTCTTATCCTTATTGCCAAATGACCCATTTTGCCAAAGAGCAGACCTCTCTCTCTCTCTTTCTCTCCCTCTCTCACACACTCTCTCTCTCTCTCTAAGTGAAACAATTAGTGATGGGTTGAGCAGCATTGGTGATGGGTAAATTATTAGGTACACTCCATATATTAAAAAATAGTACACCGAAAGGTGTATCATAAAATTAGGAAAGTGAGACCCATTACATTGTGAGTGAAGATGTATATGCATCGGATACATCTAATAATTTAGCTTATGATCAGCCTACTATATATATATATATATATATATATATATATATATATATATATATATTCATTTTAACCTTTTGATTGTGAAAACCATTAAAGAACAGGTTTAACATTTTTTAATGAAACTAAAAAAAAAAACTTTTAACAATAATAAAATTGTTTATTAAAGAATTATATATAGATATTCACATCCACGCAAACAGCATAAAAAAAAAAAATAATAATAAAAAGAACAAGATACGCAAAACTCTCAAATCTTAAATTCAATATTTTTTTGGAACTCCTTATAATATTGCTGCTTTATCAGCAACATGTCCTTTGTTATTATCACAAATCTCCTCATAAAATATGTCATTTGTTTTGCAGTAAGAAAATTTTCGAGTTAGGTTGCAATTGGAGTATGTATATATATATAGAAACTGTAGAAACAAATTCCCAAGAGCATGTCTCCTGGTGGAACTGATCACCAATCATGCAGTGCGCAGAAAGGAAAGAGGTTTTGCTTTTTAACTCTTTTACCCACCATGTTAATTCAAAGCCTTTAATCATATATGATATGTCACTCTCTGTGTTTAATTAGTGTTTAAAAGCACAGTCTCTTTCCTTTTACTTTGATATGCTTTTTATATGTAAACTTTTCATGGGGAGGTAAAGGTGGTGTGACTGTGACTGTGAGCGAAACAAGGTTTTTAAAGTCCTAAAACTTTGCAAATGCAGGGGAAATTATTTGATAAAGCTACCCATAATATCATAGAAGGAATTAATTACTTTCTGGGACTAGAAAGAAACGAAGGATAAGACAGAAAGTGCATGTCAGAACAAACACTGTTGGCTTGGGTTTTGCTTTTTGGATGAATGGAGGGCTTCAAAGGAAAGGAATCCCTTCTCATCCATACGTTCTTCTCTCTCTCTCTCTCTCTCTCTCTCTCTCTCTCTCTCTCTCTCTCTCTCTCTCTTTCATATTTTCACTTACTTTCATTGTTCAGGATCCAGATTCCATTTTAATTATACAAATTTTTGTGACTTTTGTTGAATCTTCTTGATGCTAGCAACTAGCAAGCAGATTGAGAAATTACTTACATGAAGCAGACTAGACTTCTTACGGTTTGAATTTTATGATAATTAATCCATTTAGGAACTTGTTTCCATTTTCTTTCTCTTTCCTTTTTCTTTTCTTTTTTTTTTTAAAAAAAAAAGTTCTGCTTGAGCCTCCTTCATTCTCAAGGGTTTGAAGGAAAGACAAGCAAAATCATCAAGAAGCTTAAGGCTGATGAGGGAATAATGAAAGGAAGTACTACAAGTGATGTGAAATTTATACAAGAAGCTGAATTCAGATTCCCCACTTAGCTTTATCACTTTCCACTTTTACTATAGCCTTCCTAAGTTAGGGTTTTCACTCAGATCCTAGGACATTTTGTCCCAGATGTAAAAGTTGATCTGTAGCTGTCATCATCCACAAAGTCATGTAAATTTAATAAATGGGAAGATGATGAAAGGAGTGATAATGGATGAGAACTTGTCCAATTTGACTTCTGCATCTGGTGAAATAAGTGCTTCTTCAGGTAGCAGGATTGAAACTGCTGGCACTATGTACTTGCAACAGTCCTTTCCTTCAACAAATCAAGCACCACCGCCAAAGAAGAGGAGAAGTCTTCCAGGCAACCCAGGTTTGAAATTCATACAAACATTACTGTCTTCTTAGCTGCAAACTACTCATATTTTTTTATTAGTTTTAATTTTTGTCGTCTGGGTTTTTATTTTTATTGGGATTGAAGCAGACCCAGATGCAGAAGTGATAGCTTTGTCTCCCAAAACTCTACTGGCAACCAACAGATTTATATGTGATGTCTGTAACAAAGGATTTCAGAGAGATCAGAACCTTCAGCTTCACAGAAGAGGGCACAACCTGCCATGGAAGTTAAAGCAAAGAACAAACAAAGAGGTGAGAAAGAAGGTATATGTGTGCCCGGAAGCTGCATGTGTGCATCATGACCCATCAAGGGCTCTCGGAGACCTTACAGGGATCAAGAAGCACTTCTGCAGAAAGCATGGTGAGAAGAAGTGGAAGTGTGAAAAGTGCTCAAAGCGTTATGCTGTTCAATCAGACTGGAAAGCCCATTCCAAGATTTGTGGCACAAGAGAGTATAGATGTGATTGTGGAACCCTTTTCTCTAGGTGAGATCAATACATAAATATATACACAATTCTTTTTCAGGACAAGAATGAAGTGTGATCAGACATTTTCTTTGGCTTCCTTTCATTTCTAGTTCCATGATTGTTAAGTTAATTAATTATTGTCTATGATGCTTTATATATGCTCCGTGTGACAAAGAGATCAATAGGAAGAGGAGAGGGAGAGAGAGAGTTTTTGGAGTTGTAAATTTCTTATGGCTATCTTAGAGGGCTTAATATTAGAAAAATGGTTGATATTATCTGCTATTTCTTTATCGATCCTTGGGGATATGAAAAGGAAGAAAATACAAAAAGTTGACACAAGAAAATTAGAGAGAAAGATAAGGGTACTTGTACACTGTGAGCAAATGCCATTTTGATATTATAGACTTTTGTTTTTATCTGCTGGTCTAATTGCAGGAGGGACAGTTTCATCACCCACAGAGCCTTCTGTGATGCATTAGCAGAAGAGAGTGCAAGAGCCATCACATTGAACCACCCACTTCTCTCTTCTCATCAACAGCCTAGCTCCTCCGCTTCTCATATGATCAATTTGCAAGGCCTATCGGTGAAAAGAGAGAAAGAAAGCCACCATCTTTTTAATACAAAACCAGATAGTAATGTCCCACCATGGTTAGCCTGCCAGCCCGTAGGGGAAGCTGATCCAGGTCCACCACAAATCAATATCTCATCATTATTATTTCCAGCAAATTTAGATCAGCCATTTCTACAACATGAAAACCCTAGTCCTAACCCTAATCTTATTCTCCCTCCCTTCCATACCCCCACATCCTCCCCTCACACGTCTGCAACTGCATTGCTGCAAAAAGCAGCACAAATGGGTGTGACTATGAGCAAGCCTTCGCCATCTCCTGCTTCTGCTTCTGCAGCTGTTATGCTCAGACCCCACCAAGCTCACATGTCTGCAACCACATCTGGCTTCAGTTACACATCGATATCTACGTCTACAGCTGGTTCTGGACTAGGTTTGTCCTCACGCGAAGACACGGAAAGTGGGTTTGGTTATGACTTGGCATCAGTTGGGAATAAAGCTGCTGCCACCTCTGACATCATAGGGCCTTCTTCTCTCGTTCTTGATATCATGAGTTCATTGTCTCCTACAAGTGGTTTTGATGGGTCATCTTTTGATGAGGATTTCAATGGAATGTTAAATCCAAAAAGAAATGGTAATAATTTTCAAGAAACTCACTCCAATTCCAAATCAACAGAATCCCAGATTAGTAGCAGAAAGGACCGTGAAGATAAAACTGTAACTGCTACTGCTCCTGGTGGTGGCGGCCGTCATGGTCATGGAGGTGGCAATGATGGCTTGACGCGAGATTTCTTGGGTCTCAAAGCATTTTCCCACAAAGACTTTTTCAATCTAGCTGGCCTAGGCCGCCACATAAATTCTTCCTCAACTTATGGGCAGCAGAACCAAAACCAAGCACCCTGGCAAGGTTAGCAATTCATGGTTCTTTCTTCTTCATTCCATCTTCTTCTTCTTCTTGGAGAATTTCGACAGGCAAATAATTCTATGGCAATTGTATGGACAAGCAAATAGTGCTCTACAGTTTCCCTTGGGTTTTGATTCTTACTTTTCAGTTTTGGTCGTATTTTACTATAATTTATTTGACGTTTGTACTTCAGAATATTCTGTTCATCTCTCTCTATAATAAAATTTTCAGCCACCAATATGTAAGCAATTGTTCATTCTTTTCCCGGCTTCTACTGCTTGTTTTCTCATGTTATCTTAAGATATATATTTGTTTACGCATTAACTGTATTTTTGACCAACTAAACATTTCAAAAAGCTGTATATAGCCTTTTTTTTTTTTTCTTTATGTGTGAATGGATTGCAGGTATATTAGAGACGCTAAAATCTCAATGTGAACTGATTTTTAATTAAATTAATTAGAGCTAAATTTAATTTTCTTCAGATTTCTTAACTCTGCTAAAATACGTTTTGTTAAGCTTTTCTATAGTATCACAATTTCTAAAAATTGTAAATTGGGTGTTTGCAAGAATGTAAACTTAGTGCTCTTAAAAAAATAAATTATTGTGCATTTGGATGAATGAAAAAGTAAATTGATTCCTTGCATCAATTAAAAAAATTGATTCCTTGCTTAAATCTCTATGTTTGAAAATGTAAAGAATGTGTTTTGAGAGCAAATATGTGCAATAAAAGAACATGAGAGCTTGAGTGAATTTGAATTGAAATTTATACTACTTGAAAATATAAAGTGTGATTAACAAGAAAAATAAATTGAAAGCTTATATAAATCTGTTAAATTCAAAAAGAGTACTGAAAAAATTATGTATTAATTTTACACATCAAAATAATTAATAAAGTTAATGTTACAACTCAACCACTTAAAAAATCCTTTGATCTTTGTATTTTCTCAACGTAAGACAAATATTTCCACCAAAATCTATCGAAATCTTGCTAATGAATTGATGTTGTAAAGATTAATTTGTTTATTGTATTATTGTTTGAATGGGATATAATTGTGCACGATATGAAGATATTATTATAAGTAATAAAAAATAATAAATTCTCATTGTAATCTCATATTTCACCTTACAAAGCAATATATAATCGTTATTATCTACTAACATCATTATAAATAATTTCAACTTGTGTTAGAAAAATGTATGATGTTTGATGTTTAAATTTTATGGCATTATATCTATGAAAATATTTTTGAAAACATAATAATAATAATAATAATAATAATAATAATAATAATAATAATAATAATAATAATAATAATAATAATAATAATAATAATAATAATAATAATAATAATAATAATAATAATAAATTTGTAAAATAATATAGAATATAGAATATTAAATTTTTACCACCATTAAAATTTGAAATAAATTAATAAATTATAAATAAAAAATTAATATAAAAATATTTTACAATTATTTAGTACATCAAAATATTAAAATAATATTACACATTAAAAATATTTCTTTCCTTTTTTATGCTACCTACTAATACTTAAATATAAAATATGTTTATTTATATCTCAAATCATTATATATTATTTAAAAGATTAGAAAATTACGTAAATGACTTATACAATTATACAAAACTTTTAAAATTAAACTCTTCTATATATATAAATTCAAAATATAAAATTGACCCCAATTTATATTTTTCAATAATTTCAATGAAATTTATTTTTTAAAATTATTGAAAATATTTATATAATATATAATTTTAATTTTTTTTTTTTTTTTTTTATAAAGTTGAACTCAATGTAATGTGGCTTTGCCACTGAGTTGAGCAGTGTGATCGAGAGGATGGAGAGGTACGTGTGACTCTGCCATGTGGGGAGTGAGGTTGAGTCTCTGTGAGAGTACACTTAGGTTGAAGGTTTGCATAGAAGTAAGGAGTTATCGGTAAGAGAGTAGTTGATGGAGTTGTAAACCGAAGCTTTGAAATTTGGTGTTGAATTGATGACCTATTTGCAGATGAGTCTGATCGAAGAGATGCTTAAGCACTAGTGTGAGCTGAGGAAAATGGCGTGAAATTGGAATTGAAGCTACTGACTCACAGGTTGAGAGCAGAATAGAGAAAAATATGAACCAGTCGATCGATGGTGTCGATTTCTTTCTCCTCGGATGATGCAATGGCAATGAGATGAAGATGAGAGCACTCTCCTTATGTCTCAGCGTCAAGTGAAAGATGAGAGTGAAAGATGAGAGGAAACATGAGAGTCATGAGCATAAACTTGTAATTGTGTGTGTGTGTGAGGGAGAGAGAATTAAAATCAAATAAATTTACTTAAATTAAAATCAAAAGAATTTTAAAAAAGAATTTGAAGTTGAACGACGGTGCTAAAAAATAATTAAAATTTTATTACTTTTAAAATATTTTTAAATAGAACTCAATTTATTTTCTCTTACTTGTATCGAGAGACGATAAATATTAATTTAAAAAATAATCTTAATTTAATAAATAAAAGTGAGATTAACTTTGAAGAAACACTTGTTTCAAATTTTTTTTTAGGGAATACACTTATTTTTTTTCTTTATTTTTAATATTTAAAGTAAATTAATTAAGAAAATTAATATAATAAATTTAAAAATAAAAAGTTGAAAAAAAAGGCACAAGTAATGGAAAAAGTAATTATTCTGTATATTTTTTTTTCGTGTGAACATAAAATTAAAATTATGAAAAGAATAAATATTTTTATAAAAATAATTAATTTTTAATTTTTTTATAAAATTCATTTAATTTTAATTTAATTTATAAATAAAAATTAAAATTATTCAAGTTAATCTATTAACTTATTAATTATTTTATAAATAAAATTATTTAATTAATAATTATTAATAATTTAATAATTTTTATAAAAAAAGTTAAAATTTAATAATTTTTAAAAAAAAATTTATAAAATTAACTAATTACATATGATAATCACTAATAGAGGTAATAAAACCTTGACAAGTAGTGGTTTTTTTTATATTTATTTTAGTATTGTTTTTTGAAGTGATTTTTTTTATTATTATTATTATTTTATAAAAACTCAATTGTGTTATCGATGGGCAAAAGAGGAATTTACCATCAACGCAATTCAGAGATGTGAAGCGAACAACCTAAAGCCAGGCAGACGACCACGTTGCTGTTTTAATGGAAATCGGATTTTTTTTCCCAAATTGAAACTCTTTCGGTCTTACTTTCCCACTGCACAATTCCATAGCCTACCTCTCCACACCTCTCTCTCCTTGCACCCTCACACCTTATCATTTTCCTTCCTTTTCTCGCTATCCAAACATACCCGAATCTTCTGACACTCACAGGAGCTAACGACGCATAGAGGATCAGACCTCTTTGGTCCCTAACCAGGTCATGGCTTGGAGGCACCTAATCACGCAGGTCAGTTACTGCTTAATGTCTCAGATTACTTGGTTAAAGGTTTAGTATTATGTTTCGGTGGTAGATTATTAGTTTCTTAAAATTATATTTTGGGGTTTTCAAAAAGCCCTAACTTTAATATCCTCTTGAGTTTCCTGGATTCTGGAGTTTGATACTTGACGGACCTTGAGTCAAAGGGGCTATTTATGCTGAGGCACAGCTCCATGAATATGTGCCAAGGCTCTGTCTTTTGTTTCGTGTTGAGGCAAGAAATGGGAAATAAAATCAGGAGGCGCATCTCTGATTGGTATTAATTTTTTTATCTTTTCTTTTTATCCAAAGGAAAGCAGTTGTCTCTGGCTCAATTGTCTGTATCATGCTTTTGTTTCTGTGAATAATTGGCTAGTATAAGCAGAGGTATCGAGGAAAGAAGTTGTCTTTGGCGTCTGATTTTGAGGCTTTTGGGCAATTGCACTTTATAAATAAATGGGTATACTATGTTGGAATCTGTTTAGCGAAACGGAGAGATTTTAGTCTGTCTTATTTATCAGGCTAAAATTATGAGTTTCTTGTCACGAAACCGTACATAGAGAAGGAAGGGAAAGTTGGTGTTTGATAATCTAATTGCCCTACAAAAGGAAATTAAAATGTTTCATATCATTGATTATTGCTTCCTTGCAAGTAATGCTTTTGTGTCTGATGGTTTGCGAATTGTGAGTATTTGCCACTATAGCCAGGTTTTCAGGACTGATAGCATAACGTCTGATACAAATTAATAAATTATTGTGCATGCATATACATGCACATGAGATTACATGTGTGGAACAGAGTGCTTTTAATGCATCCCCCACCAACCTTGCAGGCGCCAAAAAAAAAAAAAACTCTGTTCTTGCTTTAGGAAATATGGTTCGCTTCGCTCTCCTTCCTCCTTTTCCCTCATTAGGGAAAGTTTTTATGTAGTGAACACCGATCTGTTCTTGCTTTATTGGTTTTCTTGAATTCCTTGTTCATGTTGCAACAGGTTTCAAGGCATCAATCAGAATCAGGACTGTACAAAAATTTGTTTGTCAGGTCCTACTTTCCTGTTATCAAGCGTGGAGGTGATGCAGGTGTGTTATCTATGATATCATTAATTCATTCATTTGCTTATAAGTTTTAGTTTAGTCAAGCCACTGTATCAGTGTACCTATAGGGTGTTATGCATGCACGTTTTGCTCACACCTTTCTAACAACAATATTTCTAATCTGTAAGCAATGGAAAATACATGCTTCTTTTGCGTTCCTTGGTTTCATTTCGTAAAAACCTGTATTTTACTTATTTACTTAGTTTCCATATTGAATTTAAAATGCTTATATTATATGAGCCTTGATAGAATCTGTATCTGTGAAATCAATTAACCATAATCCTTTTGGGTATTGTGTTGGCAGGCATTAAGTGAAATGTGGATTTAAGTCCTTATTTATCTTTCTTTTCTTCCCTTTCTTTTTGGTGCAGTGAATGGACTTTTAAATGCTGAAAGGAGATTTAAGTCGAGCTATGCCGGTAATTTAGCTCGCAGAGTGCGTGATACAGATGAAGCTAGTGAAGTTGCACATCTTAAAGAACTGTACCACCGAAATGATCCCGAAGCGGTAATAAGACTATTTGAAAGTCAGCCATCATTACATAGTAACACTTCAGCGCTTTCTGAATATATCAAGGCATTAGTCAGAGTTGATAGGCTGGATGAAAGTGAGTTGCTCAAGACATTGCAGAGAGGTGAGCATGGAAATGCAATTCTTTTTCTAATTACTTTTGCTGATACTTCTGGTGAACTATATCTTTATGTATTTGTGATAGTGACCATGCATTATTTTATCATTATTTATTACTTGTAATAATTTCTTGAATCTTGATGCTTTTGAACTATCATTTAATAGCTGCATTTGAAATTTGTAGGCATTGCTAATTCCATGAGGGAGGAAGAAAGTATAGGGGGTCTTTCTGCTTTCAAGAACGTGGGAAAACCGACGAAAGATTTTGTTCTTGGAACTGCTAATGCACCCATTCATATGGTGGCCACAGAAGGAGGGCATTTTAAAGAGCAGCTCTGGCGTACTATTCGTACCATTGCCCTGGCCTTTCTGTTGATTTCTGGTGTAGGGGCACTTATTGAGGACAGAGGAATCAGTAAAGGTATTATAATGTTACTTCCATGATGCTTTGTGTGCTCCTATTGTTTGATTCTAATATAACTTAAGTTGGTGGAAAAAGTCTTTTCATTGATTTTCTATTTTCAACGTGTCAGGACTTGGCCTACATGAAGAGGTGCAACCTAGCATGGAATCTAACACCAAATTTAGTGATGTAAAGGGTGTTGATGAGGCAAAGGCGGAGCTAGAGGAAATTGTCCATTATCTTCGAGATCCAAAGGTATTCTCCTTATGTGATTTTGTTCAATAATCAGCTCTCCATACATTCAATGGTGGAAACCCCAGTCCTTGGGCATATAAGTGATTCAGATATTAAGTTTTAAAGAAAGAATATAATGTGATTGTAAAACTGCACATCTTTTGGTGTTTATAACATTGCCATTGCTAATTTGAATCTTCAATAATTGACTCTATGATCTGTCTGCTTTATGCCCAACATTGTTGTTGTTTCTATTTGACAACATCTACCAGAGATTGTATGTAGGATATATTAGAGATAAAATTAGAGAGGGTTGTTTAATATGGTTTAGTTGAGTGCAACGTAGAGAAGCAAATGGCTCAGTAAGGAAGTGTAATAAGTTAATAGGGAAATGAGTGACAAGGGAAGAGAAAGGCCTAAGATGATGTGGAGAGAAGTAGTATCAAAGGATTTACAAGTTTTGGATATTGATTTGGACCTGATGTCTAACAAAGCTGAATGGTGAAAAAGAATCCATATAAACGACCCAACTAGTTGGGGATTAAGGCTTTGTTGTTGTTGTTGTTGCATTGTTATTGTTGTTATTGAAAAAATATTGTCAATTTTTAGGTTCTAGATTAAAGTTTGAACTTTCCTAATTGTCTGGCTTTATGCACTGGCTAGTTTGAACTATAATTTCCTTGACAATTGAGTTAATGTATAACAACACTCACAATGGCCTTTATTTCTTACTTGCCAAAATGCTTTATTTATTTATTTATTTTCTTAAAATGTTATATAGCTAATAAATTTACCATGTCAATTTTATATGTCAGAAAGGATTTTTCCCCCCTTGAATGATTGTTTGTTTTCCTTGTAAAAGCGCTTCACTCGTCTAGGTGGTAAGCTTCCAAAAGGTGTTCTACTTGTTGGCCCTCCTGGCACTGGTAAGACTATGTTAGCTAGAGCTATTGCTGGAGAAGCTGGGGTTCCTTTCTTCTCATGCAGTGGGAGTGAGTTTGAGGAGATGTTTGTTGGAGTTGGAGCCCGGAGAGTGAGGGATCTTTTTTCTGCTGCTAAGAAACGTTCTCCTTGTATAATATTTATCGATGAGATAGATGCTATAGGGGGAAGCCGTAACCCTAAGGATCAGCAATACATGAAGATGACTTTGAATCAATTACTTGTTGAATTGGATGGCTTTAAGCAAAATGAAGGGATTATTGTAATTGCAGCAACAAATTTTCCAGAATCACTAGACAAGGCCCTGGTGAGACCTGGACGGTTTGATCGCCACATTGTTGTCCCTAATCCAGATGTTGAAGGAAGGCGTCAGATTTTGGAGTCCCACATGTCAAAGGTATTATTTTTCCTCTTGGAAAGAAAATTAATGTCTTAAGAATGTGTGACCTGGGATTGGCAATAGATTATGAAATACTCATTTTAAGCTTTTCCTGATATGCATTTATAGTACAGCATATGTGCGCATACATGCACAATTGTATTACTCACATTACCTGCTATTATTTGATGATAGTATTGCTGTCACTGTAGTAACTTCGTTAGGTATGAAAATCATATAAGGATCATTTTTGGCCTAGACTTTAATGGCACTTGCACTGTGGTTCTGAATGGGTTGGGCCGAGTGACAGTCTTTATTTCCAAATTATTATTATTATTATTATTATTATTATTATGTAGCAACGGTTCATTAGTTTCCATTATCATGAAATCTCTCTTTCGGTGTTATTGTTGTCATCAATCACATCAGACCATTCATTGTGGGATTACAGGTGTTGAAGGCAGATGATGTTGATTTGATGATCATTGCTAGAGGGACTCCTGGGTTCTCAGGTGCTGATCTTGCAAACTTGGTCAATATTGCTGCTCTCAAAGCTGCAATGGATGGTGCTAAAGCAGTGACGATGGCTGATCTAGAATATGCAAAGGATAAGATCATGATGGGAAGTGAACGCAAGTCGGCTGTAATTTCTGATGAGTCGCGAAGGCTAACTGCTTTTCATGAGGGTGGGCATGCCCTTGTGGCCATTCATACTGATGGAGCTCTGCCAGTTCACAAGGCAACAATAGTTCCCAGAGGTATGTCTCTTGGCATGGTTGCCCAATTGCCTGACAAGGACGAGACAAGTATCTCCCGCAAGCAGATGCTTGCTCGGCTTGATATTTGCATGGGAGGGCGAGTTGCAGAGGAGCTCATCTTTGGAGAAAATGAAGTTACCTCAGGGGCATCTTCTGATCTCCAACAGGCAACTAATCTTGCAAGAGCCATGGTTACCAAGTATGGCATGAGCAGAGAAGTTGGGGTTGTCACGCACAATTATGATGACAATGGGAAGAGCATGAGTACTGAGACTAGACTTCTCATTGAGAAAGAAGTGAAGAATTTCCTGGAAAGGGCTTACAACAATGCAAAGACCATCCTTACCACCCATAACAAGGAGCTTCATGCACTTGCTAATGCTTTGATTGAGCATGAAACACTCACAGGAAGTCAAATCAAGGCTCTGCTTGCCCAAGTAAACTCACAGCAACAACATCAGCAACAACAGCAGCAGATGGTTGCACAACAGGGCAGTTCACAGTCCAACCCAGTGCCTCCGTCAACGCCTAATCCAGCAGCATCTGCAGCTGCAGCAGCAGCAGCTGCCGCTGCTGCCGCAACTGCAGCAGCCAAAGCTAAAGGCATTGCTCCTGTTGGATCTTAGCAGAAAGAGGATTGCAAGGCCGCTTGCCAATTGGCCATTTATTGAATTCAATATGCATATAGTGATTTGACTTACAAGGAGTTACGTGCTCAAGGCATTGAATTTTATTTTGTATTTCTGCGAGTCTTGAGTTGATCACAGGCTGTAAGAATTAGTGACAGTAACGTGACTATGCCTAATTAGAAGTGCATTGGTATCCATTCAATGCTTTTTTTTTTTTTTTTTTGTAATTTGATCTTAGTTTCATTTTTTTTTCCCTCATTAGATCTATGGATTTTACTGATACGGTTGCAATAATGTTAAAAGTTAGGGACAAATTATCAAAGATTTTCTCACGTTTTGTTCTGGTTATACATTGTATATTTATGACAAACCATATCTGTGCGCATGGTAGAAAAATGAAAAATTGAATCTTTAACTCATAATGACAAGATGATTGTGGTTTATTTTAAAACCAGTAAGTATGCCAATGTGTATTGCACCAAATGTAAAATAATATGATAAATAATACTATATGGTATTATTAGCGACGAGTTTGATTAATTCTGTTAAATCGTGAGTTTTTGGTTTATAGCAAAATGTTAATTAATTTCTTGTAGTAAAAATTAAACTACCAAATGTTTTATTCAACGTCTTTAATTTTCACTAAGATGAGCAAAATTGAAAAAGAAAATTATTAACACAAAAACCTGAAAATCCTGGGTAACCAAGGCAAAACATGATTAGTTTTGGAAAACGTAAGTGGTATAATTCGTTAGCTTCTAAATTTTAATTTAATTTCGTTATACACTTTTGATCATTTTTTCTATTTTTTTTCAACTTTTATCATTAATGATTGATATAATATAAATTATTTAACTGCTTAAATAAGTGTCACGTGTATAAAAGAAGTCATATCGTATACATCCTTCAAATACCTTATAAATTAATATAATCTCTTTAACTATTTTGATAAACGCTACATATCCTTAAATAAAGAAGGTTGTTTAAAATGTAAATCTCAAATATCACAATGATAGTACACCTTATAAACCTCTTGGCAGCCTAGATTTGTATAATGTGTCTTCATGTAAGTTGAGTTCTTATATTGCTCAGAGGCGAGTCTTGATATAATTCTCAGACAGATATCTAATTAGACAAGTCGTATTGTAGATATCCAATCTTAGAGGTTGATTATTACTACTTGGTATGATCCCTAAACCATTTATTTTCTTTATCTAGTCAAAATGCTTTACTTAATAACGCATAAACAAGTAATATATGTTACCTTAAGACCCTTCAACGCTTGTCTTATTTATCTTCTAAGCTATCTAATCTTTCATAAAAAACTAGCAAGATCTTTTACCTATCCTACTGTACCTGCATTTCTAATTATCCACATCAATAATTTTAGATGTGTCAAAGTTATTATTATTACTTTCGGTATGACATGTTTTGACTTTATACAAAGATTTTAATAAATGAAATAGCCTTATTTAACATAAATTTCTACATGTTTGATTATTATTGACCTTTTAATAGTATATATATGTATTTATTATCCCAAATAAAATATTCATATAATCCCTTTTACCCTGTTTTTATTTTCCTTCCTTATACTAACTTAAGCATGGAGTGCCAAGTGAGATAATCTCTTTAGCCCTCTGACACTTATTGTCTTGCAGGAGAACCATTCAGAACTTACTCAAAGCCTCACCCAGAAGAAGCCGTAGCTTTCTTATACCTTACCCAAGCACTTGGAAGCAACTGTATAGTTACTGTAAAGCACTCGTATCACCTTTTTACCATATTGTACACGTTGTACACATGTCCCTAATCTAGGCACCTCAACATTGTAAGTTATTAATGATAAACGCTTTTGTTCTTGAAGTTTTAATATTATAAATATTTTTATTCATGAATTATCACCAATATTAATATTTTTGTATTTAATTATTTACTTTTTAATATCTTAACAACTATTAAAATGATAAAAATGGATAGAGAGATCAATAAAATTAAATGCGAGGAACTAAATCATATATTTTAAAAAATATGAGCATTGTGTTATTAATTTAATGTGATTGGGGTTAAATAGTAATTTATATTCGTTAAGGTCCACTTTGCCCTTTGGTGCGGTTAGTTAACGGTATATAAGCCCAGAAAATGCCCTTTTCTTGTATTAACCATTTTCATAACAGAAAACGTCTTTAATTTAGCGCGTTTTGAAGCTCTAACAAAACCCAGACAAAAGGCCATGTCGATGACTCGCCCGACTCACTCCCTTCAACAACAAATCCAGAAACCAGGTCAGAGAAAAATTAAAAAAAAAACCTTTGATTTCTACATTAGAAAGGCAAATAACCCCAAATTCTTATTCTTTTCTGCGGCGAAAAAGGGCTTGTGTATCAATTTTTGGACGTGGGTTCACTTCTTGATGACAATTGGGAAAATTGATACTCTCTCTCTCTCTCTCTCTCTCCTGATGAATACTGACATTTTTAACTTTTATGTTCAAATTTTCGGAATTGGATTCAACCCCAACCCCCCTCCCCCCTTTTTATTTTGTGTATAATCATTCATTTTTCCCCTTTCTTTGGTCTGTCTATAGGCCTTCAGCTGCAGAGAGTTATTGTAGAGAACAAGCATGGTGAGAAGCTCGTGGGTTTATTACATGAAACTGGTTCTAAGCAGCTTGTTGTTGTGTGCCATGGGTTTCAATCTTCTAAGGTGTGTATGTGTGTGTGTGTGTGTGTGTGTGTGTTGCCTAAAGGTTTTCTGTTGGGATTACTTTCATGGTTGGGACCTTCACCTCTCGCTCTTTTCATGTACAGGAAAGGATACCAATGGTGAACCTTGCTGCTGCTGTAGAGAAAGAAGGAATTAGTGCCTTTCGCTTTGATTTTGCCGGAAATGGGTAAGCTTCTATTTAGTTGATTTTTTTTTTTCCTGTTGGAAATGAAGAGAATGTATCTTTCAGGAATTGAATTCTTTAGTTTATGGGGCTACTATACTGTGGATGGAATGATAGATCCTTTCAGTTTTATAGGGGCTCACTCTGCAAGTCATAAGCAGTCTTTTTAGGATCAAATTTTCAAATAATTCTAGTACAAGATCTATTTCATCCTAAGGGAGTGGGCGGGGTGGTGGGGGGGTTGTGGAGAGAGAGAGAGAGAGTACAAGATGTATTTCAGCAATTATCTTCTCTTTGCACCTTGTATTTGTTTCCAGAATGTCTAGTGGACTAGGATGCTTTTGCTCTTCAACTTCTATCCTGAGAATTGGTGATCTAAAACCTACATAAATATGCATGACGCAAAAACTACTGACACATTTGTGACCAACATGTCAATAATTCTAATACTGTTGGCGTGGTGAAAGTTATTATACTCTGTTCCAGGGAAAGTGAAGGTTCATTTCAGTATGGAAACTATCGTAGAGAAGCTGATGATTTACGTGCTGTAGTCCAACATTTTCATGAGCAAAACCGAGTGATAATTGCAGTTATTGGGCATAGTAAAGGTTTGCTCCCCATTACTTGTTTAGTTTATATAATAAGAGCAAATTAAAAGAAAAGGTTAAGCACTGTGTTGGGCTGCAGAACTTGCATTCATATTTGCAAATCTGATTCCTTTTTTCCTTAAGAAGTTTTTGTTGGCATCCTAATGGTTCCGCTAGTTATTTCTTAACTGTCTGCCTTTAACCCTCAACTGTTCAGATATAAGATTTTGCTGGATCAAGGGTGGAGTCTGAGTCTGATACTGCTATTAAGGAACTTCTTGTTCAAAATTCACCATCACCTAGATTGTTTAGGGTTTTTTTTTTACACTTTGATTTGCAGCTAATACATTTAATTTAATAACATTAATTACAAATTATGTTTTGGTCAATTCCCAACTACACCTTATTAATTTAGCTAATTTAGAAAGTAAAATTGAACAATTGAATCTCGTGATATATTTGTTTGGCTTTTTTAAAGCATTGATTTACAAGGAAAAGGTTCATTACAGGAGGAAATGTTGTGCTTTTGTATGCTTCAAAGTACAATGATGTCCATACAGTAGTCAATATTTCTGGCCGGTTTAATCTGAAGAAAGGCATTGAAGGGCGCTTGGGTAAAGACTTCTTACAAAGAATCAAGCAAAATGGATTCATTGATATTAAGAATAAAAAGGGTAAGGAATAAGATTTGATTTTGTGGTATGATGATTTCCAAGTTCCTTTTTACTTAAGTTATAATAAAGCATGCAACCATTGATGTTGTAACCTTTAGTATTAGGACACATGTTATTATAGTCTTTGGTAATTTTGCGGGTTAATGGATTTATTTTTATTATATTCTTAGTAATTGATTCAAATTTTCTCTTTATTTGCAGGAAAATTTGAGTATCGTGTGACTGAAGAAAGTTTGATGGATCGATTAACTACTGATACCCATGCAGCCTGCTTATCAATTCAACCAAAGTGCAGGTCAGAAATTGGAAACTGTCACTTTCACGTAATGTTTGTGTTGTTTCATATTTACTTTTATCGTGTATCAGCAATCAATCAGACAAAATTTTGTAGACAATTTTGTGATTTGCTATCATCCTCCATTGTACATATCTCATTTTACACCTAGTTAGGGAAGTGGGTATTTTTTTGTCCCGTTCCTTTGTATTGAACTGGAATAGGGAAAATAGCCCTGATATCTGAACAGTTGATGGAAATCTCATTTCTTCACTCCATTCTATGTAAATTTCAATGTCTTTTTCTAGTCCTGATATAATGCTGTTAATTTCAGGGTTTTGACAGTCCATGGATCGATGGATAAAATTGTACCTATTGAAGATGCCTTGGAATTTGCAAAGTTCATATCTAACCATAAATTACACATAATAGAAGGAGCTGATCATGAATATACTTCCCATCAGGGCGAGTTAGCTTCAATTGTGCTAGATTTCTTGCAGGAAAATTTCAGTCTAGAGAAAAACATGCTTAAGACAGCCTTAAAGGATCATGTTTTTCATTCAAGAATATGATAGTTTGATTGACCTGAGAAGATCAAACAACTCACTGAACAACAGAATGGTAAAAGCATTCTGAAGGTGGAAATTATTGGGTAAGAAAGTAGCTTATGGTCCAGGATAATTACTCCTCTGGACAAGTTCTTAGTGCCTAGTTCTACAATTCCAGTACACCTTTAATGACCTGTTCTGGTTTTGATTTCCATTTCATCCAACTAATGGATGAAATGCTTCATGCAGCCAGTGTAAACATTTCCAACCTGTCTGTGGCATTCAAACTGTACTAACGTGATGGATTTGTAGGTCTAATGGCTTGGAGAAATCCTCACAAATTGTATTTTTAACGGTAAACCGAATGAATGCTCTTATATTGGTTAAACTCAAACAAAAGCCTTTATCTTCCGTTCTTGTATTGTATGCATCTTTCACACAGAAAACTACCTGTTACGCAGACAGTTAACTTTTGTGTTTGTGTGGGCGGGATAGGGAACTCAGACATAGAAATTTATACAAATATTATAAAGTTGAGCTATGAAAAGTAAATATTAAAAAGTTCTCATTGAGATGGTGTGAGATTTTGTCTTCCTTATCTGTGTCATTCTAAAATTTTTAACATGTCAAAGTTATTTAATATGTTATAGCCCTTGGTAATGTTAATATAAATTATTAGAAAATTTTGAATTATCTCATTTAGATGTTCTTATTTTGTTGTTGTTGTTCTCTTCTGCGCGTATAGTTTGATGAATCTTGGATCTACAAGGTAAGAGAGAACACTGAGTGGGTTAGTTAACTACCACTCTAATGCTTAAGTCGGAAAGAGGAATTAGACTAGTATATGTATGAGAATGTGATTAAGAGAGCTAATAGGAGTACCTGATGGTTTTAATATAAGCTATGATGTAGATCTGCTAGGATTGGGAGTTAGCACCCAAATAGGATTGAAGGTCCACTTTATTTGGGAGTTATATGAATGTTAAAATTGTAAACACGGCAGGTATCGCGGGATTCTTATCCTCTAGTGGACATTCCTATAACTGGGAATATGATACGCAAGCATCGTTACTTGGTTATCTTGGGCGAGTGTTCTAACTACCCACAGCAGTTGGACCTTGCTCATGTAGACTTACTCGTGAGTCAGTACTCATCCATAGATACCATTTTGGAGAGCCACAATATCATTTATGATTATAATGAATGAATCTTTAATTCGTTTATGTAATAAATGGACTAATTTAATTTTATTGCAATTATAAAATGACTTAAAATTCAAGTATTAATTTGATCAACAATATAAGAAAAAAAAAAAAAAAGTCTTTGTACAGATTGGATATTGTATTCTCATTATAAGGTATTGTGATTTCAGCTTTAGAAGCAATGTAGGGGAAGTTTGATTGGATATAGTTTAAAACTAAAATGCTTATTATATTATCTTGAAAAATGGATTAATGAATGAAGATGTAACTCATAATATCAAAATAGAATTGATAAAATAGAAAAATATGATTGTATACGACTGTAAGATTTGTTCTATAAAACTGTAATTAGATTGTTTATGTTGCATGCTAGTGAATGTTGAGTATCTATATATTACATGTCACGACCCAATCTATGGGCCGGACCGACACTAGGACCTGGGCTGGCATAAAGCCTCCGAGGCTCGTAGTAAGCCTTACTGTTCTTAAATCCATAACCAAGGCCCAAAAACTTAGGCCCAACATGTAAATAAAATTAAATAAAATAAAATATTTTTATTCGAGTCAACCCAACTCGATAACCATCAAAAACTGAAGTAAGGGGAGCCTCGCTTAACCCTGTTACAACCACTTACAAATTGTTTAAATACCATACAGATCTTCATTTATAAATCTCAAAATTTTAAATTAACACGATCTCTAATAAGGTTCACACTATTACTAACACATGTGTAGTTCTAGATTTCAAATTTTGAAAAATAATAAAACAATTAAATAACCGACGTTAAACCTGCAAGGAAGAAAGCAGGTTGCTCTGTAAAAGAACTCTTGTAGCCTGGAAAAATAGGTGAACAAGAGTGAGCGTTTGACTCTGAGAGTAAAATATTAATTTTAACTATAATCTCTATGGCTATCTAAAGCTAATACACCCTGTAGAGTGAAATGCAACATCGTCAATGTTTTCACATCATAACAGTCAAAAAGTAATTTGGATCACTCACACACCCAATAATATCAAACAACACATATATGGGAGCTGATCCCCTATACATCTATCTTAATCCAACCTGTGCCAGCGAAGAACTCAGCTCGAACTTCCACTTAATAAACCAAATCGGGGTCCTAGCAAAGAACTCAAGCCGTGTCTACCCCGAAGGACCGGGTCCCAGCGAAGATCTCAAGTCGTGTCTACCCGTTCTGTCCATAGCCAACACCACACTACACGCACGCCAACTCACACACACTGCTTCAAATTACCACAACAACATCCATGGTACTTTAACAATTATGAATGCAACATAAAACGTGCCTAGTGTTTAACTACATAGATACATATTTATAAGTGATGCATGGGCATACTTGAACACATAATAATATCGAAATTATAATTAAAATTAATATTTTACTCACAGTACACCAATGATTATTGTGGCTGCTGGATGCAGGAAAATAGCTGACATCGATAACCTAATAATTAAATTATAATTTATTAGTACTAAGTCAAAATAAAACTCTAAAGAGGCAACAGACAGCCTAATTCATGCCGAAAATCCTGCAGAGTTTTCCCTATACCTAGGACCTACCAAACCTGCAAAAGACTTCAAAATATACTTCTATATCTGCTAATCACACAATCACAACTCAAGCATATCACAAGACCTCTCCTGGGCCCACCCCAAACAGTCAACAATCACAATTAAAAAAAAAAATTATAATTTAGCCCCTATAATTAGCCCTTTTGCAAAAACTATCCAAACGGGCTCTAAAAATTCTAAATTTTTTCCCCGCTGTCCTTAATAATATTATAAGGCTATTGCAAAAGGAATTATAATTTTTTGATCATCCACGAATATTTTATGAATTTTATTCTAAATCGATATTAGCCGAAAATGAGCAACTTGGAGTTCGGGTTTACCTATGCCAATTCTGACACCTGGAACACGTCCAGAAAGTCTGAAAATGCTAGGATTGACTGTAATATCGACCATGTTCTGAGACGGGCTGTCGGGCAGCTGGATCTGACTGAAAATGCAGTCTTGGTGCCGGTGAGCTATACTCGATCCGATTGCACCTAAATTAAGTCCAAATTGTGTTAATAATTATCATAAAATTATTTTTAAACTTTGAGAATCGAAAAAGTTCGAAAATCTCACAAAGCGATCTGGATCCTCCGATTATCGCATTTTTCAAACGGTGTCTGATCAGAGCGGGACCAGTCCTATCTCGAAGATCTCGTCGTCCTGAGTCCATCGGTGGCCTCGGATTTTCGATCCGACAGTCTGATCGCCGGAAAAGTGGCCGGAAAGCC
Organism: Hevea brasiliensis; assembly: GCF_030052815.1. Taxonomy (NCBI): domain Eukaryota; kingdom Viridiplantae; phylum Streptophyta; class Magnoliopsida; order Malpighiales; family Euphorbiaceae; genus Hevea; species Hevea brasiliensis. Next base: position 108,128,946 of record NC_079496.1, on the reverse strand, counting down.
ACTGACGTCGCTTTCTCTCTCCTCTTTCTCTCTCTTCGTTTCTTGCAGGAAAACTCCATTAAAATCAGCGAGTCTTGGTCAGACGAGGAACCCAATGCTGCCAGAAGCTCGCTGTCGGCATCCCTTGTCTTCCCGTCATCAGAGATGGCTAGAAACGGCTTTGGATGATCCTCGCCGTCGCTCTCTCTCTCTCTCTTCGGTTCTCGTCACCGCAGCAGTTTTTCGTCGCCGTTTCCCATCCCTGGTGGTCGCCCGGTCACTCTGAAGCTGCTAGGGTGGTCACAAGCAACCGGTGACCGGTCCCTTGCCGGTAAGAAGAAAATGGGAGGGAGGAGGAGAGTCGGGAAGAAAGAGAAAGAGAGTTGGGGGGGGTCTGCTGCGTTTTTCAATTTCTGGATTTTTTTTTATATTTTAATTACATTATTAGTCCCTCAACTTTTTAGGACTTTACAATTAGGTTCAAAATAATTTTTATTATGTTAAAATTTAATAAAATTCTAGAAATGATAAAAATAAATAGAGTCTAGGAAAATTTAATTATTTTTTCTCATTTACTAAATTAATTTTAATTAATTTATTAATTATTACTTTATTATTATTATTATTATTATTAAATTTTTGGGTTATTACATTACATATGTATAAAATGGAGTGTCTATGTATTACACTATTTCCTTTTTTAAATAGTGTTTCATTTCTCTCATACATATGTATAAAATAATCTATAAATTAAATTTCCTTACAGCACTAATTTTTTTTTATTTAAATTGTATATCTTTTAAATACAATAATAATTTGAAAATTTATAATTTTCATTTATATTTCCTTAAAAAATTTTGATACATACTATAAAATGTCAAACTTGAGAATTCCATAGATATGTTAACTAATTAACATGTATATATTACAACTAATAAAAACTGTTCACTAATTAACATGTATATATTACAACTAATAAAAACTAAGCATAGCATTTAGTGAAAGTTAAAAAAGCAGTATCATCTGCCATAGAAGATAAGGAGAAATGACAGAAGATCAAGCTTGATGATGATTTTTTGTAGTGTAAGTCCCTCACATATGTTTATTTATTCATGCTGCAACAGTCTTTGGCTTAACACCAATTTTTCTCCATGAAACATCGGGCATTATCTGTTTAGCATCAACACGATCCTTGAACTTTATAGCAAAGTTAAGCAATGAGTCAAGAAGAGAGTCTGAAAGAAGGTGTGGTTTGAGTCCCAACTCAATAAGCTTAGTGTGCTTGGCATTGTAGTAATGTTCTTCTGCCTCTACTCGTGGATTGGGCACAGATATTGTTTTCACATCCAGACCAAGCTTCTCTCCCGCTTTTGTTACAAGGGAAGCAAGTTCATTGACAGAAAACTGCTCAGTAAATTGATTGAAGACCCGAAACTCTCCAGGTCTTGCAGGGTTGGCAATGGCAAGTTCCACACACTGAACTGTATCCCTTATGTCAAGGTAGCCCCTGGTCTGAATCATATAAATTGAACAGTTAGAGAGCAAAAATTGTTCAGGTCATTTAATGTGCAGAAACAGGATAAATAACAAAATTATTGATCATAGCTAAACATAAAACTCACAGAAAAAAGTTCATATAGAATGAAATTTATCAATAGAACAAGTTTTACTTCTGAAAAATAAATTGAATTCAGCAATAAAAAGACAAACCAAAAATAGGTGAAAAGGTGATAGCCATCATCCTAGCATATGCTTGTATGGATGAGGCACACGTGCTAGGCAGTGAATCACACTGGTTGAAACAATACCCCAAGTTCCTAGCAGTACAGGAATTTGGCAACTCAAGGAGTATGACTTGAATTGATCATCAAATAGGAGTAACACAAATCAGAAGACAGGATAATATGAGAAACTTCAACATAAAATAGCTGCACTTTATGTTGTATCACTTTTTTTTTTTAAAATAACATACAATATCATAAGAAAAACATGATTTCCTCCACATCCAATTCTCTAGTTTAAAGCACAGGCTTAGTTGGAAGCATCTTTGAGGAAGTGTTACAGTCCCGAGTCTGGGATTGAGTACACAGGTGATTCACAGGGAAATCTAATAGGAAATTGCTGGATGGCAGCTTGTTAGTTTTACGGTCTTTCCCTTTCCCTTTGTCACCTACTGTGAATGTGAAACAAAGGCTAGTTAGAGAGAACCTTCCAATCTCTGAGTGTTCAAGGAACTCAACCTTGAATTAAACTAGACTTGAATAATTTTATTTCTGAATCAAGTGCTTAAATACACTTTGATTCCCAACTGGACTCTAAACAGGAATATACTTTTTTATTAATTAGGAGTATATGCCTTAACAAGTTTTATTTCCAGTGCAACTAATAGTGCCATAATTAGGAAACCAAAATACTACTTGCCGAAAATCTCTGTTTTGCTGTTTATTCATAACAGAGGAAGAATGATGCTCTTATCAAGAATTCACTTAAACCTTTTATCTGAGAATGTTCCAGAAGATCTTGAAAGAAACCAAAAGGATACATCACAATTAGCACGAGCTACAAGCTAAAGAATATATATTATAAGTTTCCTGCCTTTATTCCAGCACCTAACTTACATAATTGAGAATTGACTCACGGACCAAATCATTTCCCCTTACCTTTACATGGAAAGCAAATAACAAAGAACAAAGGTGGTAATAGCAAAGGTATAATAACATTGACTGGAGGATTCTTACCTGGCCCCCTTTCCCATATACAGTAAGTGGATGTCCAACAGCAGCCTGGACACAAAACCGATTCAATGCAGTTCCAAATACTCCATCATAATCAAACCTGTTGCAAAGTTCTTCATGCATCTCTGTCTCATCAGTCCTCACTCCATAAACCACTCCTTGGTTTAGATCGGTAGCTCTAATTCCCCAAGCCTTGCAAGTGAAGGCTATATTATTTGAGTCATGTACCTTGCTAAGATGGTAGAAAGAGCTGGCTTGCTTAGGGTAAGGCAAAGTGTCTGTTCTTCCATTATGGGTAATAGTTATATAACCCTCCTCAATATCAATGTTTGGTGTTCCATACTCTCCCATTGTCCCAAGCTTCACCAGATGGCACTGCTCTACAAATTCCTTTATAGCAAAGAGAACATTAAGTGTTCCGATCACATTGTTGTGCTGAGTAAAAACAGCTCTAGACCTATCAATCATTGAATAAGGGGCTGAGCGCTGTTCCCCAAAATGGACAACAGCATCAGGCTCAAATGACTTGAATGTTTCTGATAAGAATTCAAAGTCACAAATATCACCAATATAGAGTTCAATAGTTTTTCCAGTGAGTGATTTCCAACAACGTAGCCGGTTGTGGATGGAAGAGATAGGGGTCAGAGAGTCTAGACCAAGTTGGTGGTCAAAAAGACGACGGATGAGGCTGTCAACTATAGCAACCTCATAACCTTTGTTGGATAGGTGGAGGGCAGTGGCCCAACCACAGTAGCCATCTCCACCAATGACCATAACCCGCCTTGGCTTGGATGGTTCACCAGAGGTCTGGTGGGAATTGGAGCTCGATTGTGTTGGAGCTTCTTGGGTTACAGGCACTGCAGCTGCTTGGACAATAAAACTTCTTTTTGGTCTCTCTCCTCGGAAGACGAGCCTTCTAAAAGAAGATTTTGAAGTTTGCAGTGTAAAAAAGGTAGAACATGTTTTTGGGCACCCGTTCAATGCTTGAGGGTAAGATCTGCAGCTAGAGGACAACTTTAAGGAGCAAGAAGTTGAAAGTAAATGTGCCATAATGGATGATAACCCTTGTTTTATGAATATTCCCCCTGTCCTTTCCTTTGAAACCTAACAACAGTGTTTGGTTAGGCACCAAAATATGCAAATCTATCTGCAAAATATCCAAAAAGGTCCAAAAAAAACCATATTAATAGGTATTTATAACTGAACTTGAACTTCTGCCAGGAACTAAGTCCAGATTCCACTTGTTATATTTCAGGTTAAATGAGACAGACAACAGACATACAAAGTATCAAATGAAAAGTGCCAGAAGCAACTGAAATCTTGAACATACACCTTTTTTATCTGGAATTCCACCAAAATATACTCAAAAGTAACAGAAATCACTGGTCAGGAAACTCAGGACCTACAAAGTTTGTAGCTAACTAAGAACTAAGCCAAAACAGCAATTCACAACGAAGGCAAGCACCACATCCACTAATTGGTGTGAACGATTTTAAGTGCAATAGGTAATATTTCATCAAGCCACAGGCCACATGCATGTTAGGGAGAAACAAAATTCAACAGCAGGAACATTCACAAAGGAAAGGATCCCAAAAATAGGTGTCCAAATAAAAAAGACACCCAAACAGATCACCTTCAGACAACGCATGAAACACAAAAATTGGCAACGCTAGTCCTTTAATTTCTTATTGAGAAGGATATCTTTTTCCTTTATAGACGCATGAGAAGAGTTTATGGAAACCACATACAGGCAAATTACCCACATTTCTTCTATCGCTCAACTTCACAACATGTCAACCTCCTAAATTGCCATCTTTCTACACTTTATCAATAAAGAAAGCGAAAGACAGGAAATTGTTAAATCAGTAAATGTCATCATTTGAAATCAGAAAACGAAAACAGAAACATGTACGCCATATGACCACTAAGATGCAGGCGAAAAGAAGACAGTAATTTTAATTATGGGTTATACGCTGTTTAGAACAAAGCAGAACAAACATGTAATCTCCTCATCTAATGTGAAAAACAATAGCACTCCACAAACACTACAGCCAGTTCAAGGATCATCACTTCTCCATAAGAGGAAAAGAACTTTAAAATTCAAGAACAAATACAAGAATTAGATGAAAGATAGCAATTTTTTTTAGAGGATATATTACCTTAAGAACTACAATCTGGGTAAAGCCTGCTTGCAAGAAGAAAAGGGTAGACTGTGGAGCGATGAGTTCGGACAAAAAGGGAGCTTGAGGGAAGAATCAAATTGAGAAATGGCAGGTATATTCGCTTTATCACAATATATATATATATATATATATATATATATATATATATATATATATATATATATATTGTATTATAAATAAATAGGGCTAAGATAGTATTTGGAGATGGCTTAAAGCTCATAACACTTCCAGTCCATTTTTAAAATTTTTTTTTAATTTTAATTTAATATAAAAATTAAAAATTAAAAAAAATAATTTTTTTTTTAAATTTTTAATCCCAAAATTTAAAAATTAAATTTATTAATTTTTAATTTAAATTAAAAAAATAAAAAAATTTTAATTCATAAATATTAAATTTTTAACTAAATGAAACTTAAATTAAAAATTTTCAACTAAATTAAATAAAAAATTAAAATATTGCCATTTGAAAATTGGAAGGCCTGCGCACTGCCGACAACTCACGAGAAGTCCCTGAATCCGTCGGATTTTAGTAGCAAAAAGCAAAGGTTTTTAATGCTGATTATTTTGATAGACGCCGAATTAAGATTTAATTAGACGCTTTAATTATGTTTTGTGAATTATTTATTATTTTATTTTAATAATATAATTTAATATTTATTTTTAAAAATTATATCATAAAATTTTATTACTGATAAATTTTTAATTAATTGTAATTTAATTGCAAATATTAATAAAATTCTTTTTAAAATTAAAAAAAAAAAGTTAACTAATACTTTTTATTTTATATATATATAAAATTTTTGAAGTGCCAATATTAGAAATTTTAAATTTTAAATATAAAAAAGTGTTTAAGATAAATATTTAAATTTTATAAATAACATTTCAGTGAATAATTATTTGAATATATATATTTTTAAAAATAAAAATATATTAAAATTTATTATGAATATTGAATAATGATAAAATTTAGGGATCTTAAAGTAATTCACTACTTTTCTAATTCAATCTGAAATTTTAATTAAAAAAATGAAATTTTAGATATCTATGATATAATAATTAAAGTCTCATAATACTTAAAATTATAAACTTAAAAATTTTAAAATTCTTAACAGATTTAGCACAAAGAATATCAGATAACTAATTTGAAAATATTTAGATAAAAAAACTTGATTTTTAATATGATAAATTAATTTTTTATATAAAAATACACAAATAAAAATTAAAAAAAAAGAAAGTAATATCATATGGTAAATTTTTAAATATTCTTACTATGATAGGTGGCAAATTTTTATTTTTATATAGATATATCGATTAGTATATTATTTAATAAATATTATAAAATTAATAATTTTTATAAATTATTAATAATAATAATATATTAAATAATATTAAAATAATAACTTAATATAGAATTTTCCTTAAAAAAAATGATATACTTTTCACATTATAAAAAATTTAAAATAAAAAAAATAATTTTTAAAAATAAACTAAACAAGATATTTATGCTAAAAATAAATTTTTATATTTTAAAAAAAATTAAATTAAATCTTTTAAAATATAATATATATTTTTTACTTAACTTATTAAAGTTGCAATTTAGTTGAAATGAATTTTGACTTATAATTTTTCTGGTTTGATTTAATGCAAAAAACTGAAGCCAATATAGTTCATCCTCACTATTTGTTTAACACATAAATCCATTATTCCACCTCTTTAAACTGACCATATTCCTGTAATACCTCGAAAGTTTACTCATTTGTACGTCAAAAATACTTCTACTTGGAACTCTATCATTTGTAGGGATCACAACGAATTGGTATGCTCTTCAATCTCTAAAAAATAGGAGGGTGATTTTTCATGAACTATCCACTCAACATCTAAATATTAGTATAAATATTATATTATTAAATAAAAATAATATTTTAACATTAATTAAAATACTAAACATTATTTATGTCAAAATATTAAATATTATTTTAAAAATTATTACCGACTAAAGTCGTACATTACAGCATGATCATGCCACTGGAAGATCCCCAAAAGCAGTGGACTCACAGTAAGTGAGGTAATTTTGTCAAGCCCAATAGGAAGAGATGACGCTTCTTTCATCAGTCAATCCGCACAGAACTTGGACTCATAGTAATTATGAGAAATTCGGACAACTAATCTTGTTGGAATATTCTTTATATATATTATGCAGCACTCTTAATTTTTAAATTAATTATTTTATAAATAAATATTAATTTTTATTTTATTTAAATTTTAAAAATTATTTAAAATTTTTCAAATTTTAGAAATTAAATTTAATTTTTTAAAAATAAAAAACTTTGATAATTTTTAAAAATTAATTTAAAGACCACGTGATAAAACTAAAAATATATTTGGACTCTATAAATTTTTTTGAGTTTTTTGGAATTTTTTCCAAATTTTTGGATCTCATTTTTTATCACAGGACAGAATAAAATTTAAAATTTGTATCCTGAATCAGACCGGTCAAATCGAATCGGATTGGATTGGATCCATCGAATCAGACCGGCTCTTTCCTTTTTCCCTTCCCCTTCCCCATCGCGTCCCGACCTTTCCCCTTCTCTCCTCACTTTCTCTTTCCTCCCTCCGCTCCTTGCCAGCTAGTCGCTGCCCTAGCCTCCCCAGCTCGCCGACGCATCTCCCTCGCCCCTCCCCTACCGCTGGCAAGCCTCTAGGCCGCCTGAAAAGTCGCGTGAAACCCACCCAGCGAGCGCGCGCCGTTTCACCTTCCCGATCAAAATTCGGCCGATCTGGCTACCGATTGGACCGGTCTTGTGACAAAACCCATCTACACCTCTAGAGCTTTCCAAAAACACTAAGAACACCAAAATCTATTTAGCGGTTTGTCCAATTTTTGTCCAGAAAGTTGTAGCTCATTTTAATTTTCGGGCTAGATTTCTCAAAAACCGTAAACCCCACCAAAAATCCGAGAGTACCGGAGTGCTCCACTCGTCGAGAGCTTCGCGGCAATATCCATTTCAAATTTTTCTGACACCATTTTTCGGTGGGTCCCACAAGACTTCACAGTATTTTTCTGAGTATTAAATGAGTTTAGAAAATTTCGTAAAAATTATATGCTAACCCCCGTATTGTGGGTTTCACATAAGTACGTTCAATTCGAGGAAATTCAATAATTGCTCGGGTTTGCAATTTCGGGCCGGACAGACAGACTACCGAAAAAGTCTTCGAATTGGATCGAGGTTATAGGCTATCCCACCATTTTCGGACATTCCGAACGCGTCTCCAGGGTCGGAATCGGCATAGGTAAACCTGAACCTTACTTTTTCTTAATTATCTAGTACTTGAATTCGATTAAAAATCTATAAAATATTCGCGATAGTTTAGAAAATTATAATTCCTTTTGCATTAGCTTAGTAATATTGCTAAGGACAGCCGAGAAAAATTTTAGAATTTTTAGAGCTCATATGGGTAGTTTTTGCAAAAGAGGTTAATTATAAGAACTAAACAGTAATTTTTCACATTTTCATTGTTGATTGTTTGGATGAGTCCAGGAGGGGCCATGTGATGTGATTGAGTTATGGATGTGAGATTTTGGGATATAGAAGTGTATTTTAAACCCTTTTGCAAGTTGGGTAGGTCATAGGTATAGGGGAGATTCTGCCGGATTTTCAGCACGACCTATAGTGTCTTTGATCTTTTTCAAGCTTGTATTGAGTCAAAGATATTAAATAAGTACTATGAAATAGTCAGGTGAGCCGGGACAGCCTTCCTCCTCCGTCCAACAGCTGCAGTGACTTTAGTTAAGTCTGTGAGTAAAATATTAATTTTAATTGTAATTTCGATATTATTATATGTTTAAGCATGCTCATGCATCACTTATAAGTATATATCTATGTAGTTAAATATTAGGCATAATTTATACTGCATTTTAAATTGATGAAGTGTTATGGGTGTTGGTTGTGGTAATTTAGAGCAGTGTGTGTGCGTTGGCGTGCGTGTGGTATGGTATTAGATATAGACAGGACGGGTAGATACGGCTTGAGAGGCACTCGCTGGGACCCGGTCATTTATGGATAAGTCGGGGTAGACACGGCTTGAGGGACACCCGTTGGGACCCCACATTTGGTTTATTAAGCGAAAGTCCAACTTGAGAGACACTTGCTGGCAGAGGTTGGATTAAGAGAGCTGTATAGGGGATTAGCTCCCATATATATACTGTTTGTACAGTGTTGGGTGAGTGAGTGCTCCAAATTGCCTTTTTACTGCTATGATGTGGTTTGTATGAAAATTATGATGATGTTGCATTCGATGCCTTATGATGCATTAGCTTTAGTTAGCTATAGAAATTGTGATTAAAATTAGTATTTTACTCTCTGAGTCGAACACTCACTCCTGTTCATCTATTTTTCCAGGCTACAGGAGGATTATTTGTTGTGGCTAACCGCTCTTCTTCTTCGTAGATCCATTAATAATATTTAATATATTTTATTCAATTGAGTTAAATTTTAGATTCCGCATGTGTTAGAAGCACTTATTTTTATTTTGGGCTTATATTATAAAAGTTATGTTGGACCTGTAAAATTATTAACTGTATGTATGACTGAATTGGATGAGTGAGCTGAGCTCCCATTGGAATTTTGATATTATGAGCATGTGGAGGGTGAGTTGAGCTCCCCAATTTATTTTATATTGTGTTTACAGGTCGGACGAGTTAAAAACTCCCCGTCGAATGGTCTATTTTATGGCCGGACTTTGTCCGGTTGAATTCTTGAAATTGAGCCCAAATGGACCTTAAGATTGGATTGAGGAATAATTAGACTTACTACGGGCCTCGGGATCTTTAGACTAGCATAGGTCCTAGAGCCAATTCGATCCATAAATTGAGTCGTGATATGTTAAACTAAAATACTAAATACTACTTTAAAAATTATTGTCGAACATGACCTACACTACACAAAATTGAGATTACACGCTCATGTTCAAGCCACTTGCAAGATCCCCAAAGGCTATGGACTCATAGTAAGAGGTAGTTTTGTCAAACCCAATAGGAAGAGATGGCGCTTCTTTCAACAGTCAGTCCACATAGAAGTTGGACTCATAGTAATTATGAGAAATTCAGATAATTAATCTTGTTGGAATATTCTTTGCATCTATTAAATTAAAATATTAAATATTACTTTAAAAATTAATACCGAATAGGGCCTACACTGCACAAAACCGAGAGTGGACATTCATGATCAAGCCACTGCAAGATCCCTAGAGGTGGTGGACTCACAGTAAGAGAAGAAGCCCAAAAGGAAGAGATAACACTTCTTTCACCAGTCAATCCACACAAAAGTTGGACTCACAATAATTATGAGAAATTCGAACAACTAATTTTGTTGGAATATTCTTTGTAAATGTTGAATTAAAATTTTTATACACTTAATTATGCTAAATACATTAAAAAAAAACATTACAATATATAATTCTTCATCTAAAGTTGATCAATTTTAGCCGTTAATAGAAATATTAATCGTTCAATTTCAATTTAATATCAAAAATATTTGAATTTGATTAATGTTTGAGATTCCATTTGAATAGCTATATGATAACAAGTAGAATAAAATTTTAATATTCGAGAATTATAATATAATAATTTGAATTTAAATTTGAGTTTACTTGATTTTATTTAAGATTAATTAATTCTTTTAATTTAAATTTTAATAATAATAAATGCCATATATATCAAACCAAATTCAAATATAGAAAATAAATTAATTAAAATATATATAAAAAATAAATATTAATAGATCGAATCTAAACAGATTAAAGATTGAGGCTCCGTTTGTTTCACGAAAAATATTTTTCAGAAAACATTTTTCACATTCTTATATTTGGGACACTCAGGAAATGAGTCAAAAAATATTTTTTTGATCAAAAAAAAAATTAAGTTATTTTTTTTTATTTTTAAATTTTGATAATTTTATTAAAATGTGGAAATATTTATACATATACTGTATAAATACGTAACATTAGTTTAACATTATAAACAAATAACAGAAAATATTTTTATAAAAAATATTTTTCATATGTAAATTATTTTTAACAAAACAAATAAAGTCTAAATGCAATATTATTTTAACTTGTATAAATAGTTATATTTTATTTTGTTTTAAAGAATATAACATATAATTTAACATATTCTTATTTAAGAGATAATTTTTTTATTTTTTATTTAAATTTAAATTTTAAAATTTTATGTTATCAAATTATCCTACATCCATAACAAAATATTCATATATCAATTTCTTAAATGTTAATTTATTATTATTTTTTATTTCCATTACTGTTAATATCACATCATTATTTTATTAACAAATATGGAGATAATATGATAATATTAATTTGTTGAAAATAAAAATTTTATCTTTAAATGATAGTAATTAAAATCACATAATATATTTTTTAAAACATTCCAATTAAATAATTTAGAATCCAATCAAGTTTTTGAATTTAAAAAAGAGAGAAGCAAATCAGATTTGCTTAATTATCTAACAAATTAAGCATGCAATTATCTATATATATTTGTCAATTTTTATGGATATATCATTTTGAGAAAGGTAAAATTTTAAATTTAAGTTTTAATTAAAATTAATTTAAAAAAAATATATTTTTTAAAAAATAAAAACCCTAATTTTTCAAAAAAAAACCGCACGAAAACACGTCACTGCCGCTTATATCCCATTATCATCCATGTAACTGTACGGCTTAACTTCCAGCTTGCCTGTTTTTTCTCCCGATTTCCTGGTTTCTCTCCTTCCGCCGATCATGCAACGCCAAAAACGCCGATAAAATATCATGAATCCTGACACTGACACTGGATCTCAAGCTTGTGCTGCATGTAGATATCAACGTAGGAAATGTGCACCCGATTGCCCTCTCGCCCCTTATTTTCCGTCCAATCACTCCTCTGATTTTATCAATGCTCACAAACTGTTTGGTGTAAGAAACATCTTGAAAACTCTCAGGAAATTGCGTACTTTCAATGAGAAGAAGAACGCTGTTACGTCTATGATTTACCAAGCCAATGCTCGCGCTAGAGATCCTGTTAGTGGCTGTTGTGGAATTATCTCTCGCTTGAATGCTCAAATCGAAATGTATCAGCTCGAGCTTAGCCTTGTTAACCAGCAACTTGAATCTCATCAGCAACTTACTTCTCATCATTTACAGGATTTTTCGCAGTTGAATATAGATGATGACAAGCAGCTTCAACAACTTGAAGACCTGAGTATTGTTGGGAATTACCAGCCTCCGCGTAACTATAATTCGTTTGATGGAATATATGATGCCACGCAGCTTCACCCTATTGGGTTTGATCAACAACAACAACAGCAACACGAAGAACCGAATATTGTTCATGGGAATTACCTGCCTCCGCATAACTATAATTCTTTCGGTGGTCCTAGTGTGAGGATTGAAACAAAGGAATCATCATCGGGACATGGCGGCCAACCATCATCATCCGGACATGGCGGCCAACCATCATCATCTACCAAGTAGCACTTTGCAGGGGATGTAAGTGAGTTCTATAAAATAGATGCACCGTTTTCCTATAATTCTTTGTTAGCAATTATTTTTCAAATAATTCACAGAAGAGATTATGCTTTTGAAATATCCCATGCAAGTTTGCATTTGTGTTGTGCCAAGAAGATGAAGGGAGTTTTCATGTTGTAAAGCATGATCATTTCACTAAAAATGCTATGGCATACGCAATTGTGATAGTTCCTTAATTTTCTAAAGGCTGAAATGATTCATTGATTACAAGCAAATGCAATTATTGCTATATAAAGGTTACAATGATATAAGGCTATAATTATTTTCAATTCAAAATGATATTACTTTTGTTCACCTTTCTCAGTTTCTACCGTCATTCTTGATGCCCTCCACATTATTTTTGGGTTTTAATGAATATATTGCATAGTCATTGAAAATTGTAACCCCTAAAAGATGAATCTCATTTTTCTAGATTACAGTTGGATAAATTTTCTAGAGCGAAATAGCTTGTTGGGGATTGTTACGTATGTTCCTAGCGAAATCCCCTTTGTTCCTTAATCAAGTGAAGACTTGGCTCTAAAATTCACATGGACAGAGAGTTAATTGAGATAGGAGAGAAAAGTGCTGCCAGGAACTCATGCATAGCAGGGGATATTATTCTAGTGTTATTTATTTTGTGGTTGCATTAGCCACTAAAAGAATGATATTATAATGTTCATTATGATACTATAATGTTAATGCGTCAATAAATTTCAATAACTGTCCCTGAACTTATATAGTTATAACATTATAGTTCTTTAACTTTAAAATGTAACATAAAACTCTCTAAACTTTCAAATTTTACACAGTAAAATCCCTCTGACTTTCAATTACTGATTTTTCAGTTAGAACCCGAAGTAAATAGCTCCCGCATGGCACTTAGTCAGTATTTCTCTCTCCTCTCTTATGCAAATTGTAAAATTATTCTATTTACGCATGAAAAATTATTCTATCTATAAAGAGAAAAATGATTCAATTTACACATGGCTTGAGAGAGAAAAAAAAAATACTGACTAAACTCTATGCTGGAACTGTCTAGGTCAGCGTCTAACTGAAAACTGATAATTGGAGGTTAGAGGTATTTTACTGTGCAAAATTTGAAAGCTGATGGGGTTTTGTTTTACATTTTTAAGTTGAGTAACTCTAATGTTACAACTAGATAAGTTCATGGATAGTCATTAAAATTTATCCCAGGCAATGTTCATTGAGCCAAGACTGATCTGTCTAGCAAGTTTGTGTTAACTTGTTATGAAGCTCTCCTTTGGATATAGGCAAACTGAATTTACATATCTTCAAGACCTGTGAAGTATTTCCTGTTCTTATGTTTTCCATAAATTAATACTTCAGCATACTACAAACATCTAACAGAGCTGCCTAGATTGGGCTTTTGACAAGATTTTCAGATTAAAATTGCTAATTTTTTATGTACTATATATGATTTGGGATTTTCAGTGACGTTCTGAGCCAAATAATTTGGGATTTGCACTGTTGAAAAAAAGAATATGTGACCTCTAACAGATGAGTATTCTTTTATTCTTATTTGCTTTCATTGATATTGAAAATTTTGTACTCTTTGCAGTGACATACTGGTGTTTAAAGAAGATCACAAGCCAATCCAACATGGACAGGAGCAGCACAATCTAAAGGATGCTTACAATTTACTTTCAAGAATGGTACAGACATAGATTACAGAAAAATTTTGAAATAGCACTGTAATAATCTTGTTTGTTGTGTAGAATAGATATTAAAAATGGGCATACCGGGGAAATCCAGTATTCAACAAATAATAGAAACATATTACACGGTTTTCTGTCTTTTGGTAAAACATTCTAATTCTGTTGTTTTTGAACATCTGCTTTTCAACAATGTTATAGCTCATGAATATTTTAGAAGAAAATTCTGCAATTTCTGATTTCTGAAGCACCTACATCCAGAAAGAAATTCACATGAGATTGAAACTTTTGAGAATTCTAGAGTGGTGTAGAAGAATAGGAAATTAACTTTTGATTCTTAATTATCTGTCTATATAAACATGTAATATAGTCCTGCTTATCTTGATTCTAGAACTCTTTTGTATTAAGGGTTTTTGAAAGGCATCAAACTCTTCAACATGACAATGGGAGTGTAGAGTTTCTTAGTGTAGTGCAGAATTTTGAAGCCACCTCTTCTTCATTGATTGTATTTTTAATGCCTCATCAACAGGTTGATTTCTCGTGTTCATGCTATGAACATAGGCCTATTGTGATGAAATGGGTCATATGTAGAATAGACCTTCAGAATGAAGATGAATTCATCTTATGACCATGTCCATATTGTTCCCTGCTCCCCAAGACAGAGGTACGGCCTTATTAGAAAAACTAGATAAAACATAAGAAACAGCAGACATATCATGATTATAATATGAGTATTTAAATTATTAAATTTTATAATCATATAAAACATAAAAGAATACATATTAAATTATATTATTAAAATAAGATAACAAATAATGAATATAACGCCCGACAAAATACTAATTAGGATATAATATGGAGGGTATGCAATATAAATCCTGTTTGATAATATTAAATATTATAATAACGGTTAATTATTATATATTAATTATTAATAATTAATAATTAATTATTTATATAATAATTTTAAATAAAAATAACTATTAAATTAATCAATTAAATACTAAGCATAAATAGTATGGCATCAACTAGAATAAATAAGAGACAGCCAAGTACCACCTTACTGTTTCACAATTAATAAGCCACCTGTCATGCACGAATAACAAGCCAAACAAACAAACGAATTCTCTGCAAACCCTGTCAACTCCAGATCAGTTTCCACAAGGGATTACTCATTTTCCAATCATCAGATACTAATGAAGCATAAGCAGATTTAAGAGAAAACAGAGTCTTGGGACCATATCATTAAATGCTATCAGAACCAATGTCATCAGAGGGAGGAGGGATTAATGCAGCTATGCATTGCCAACAACATATCTTCAGGAAGAAAAACAAGGACAAGCTTATAAACAAGGACAAGCTTATATTTAGAGCAACATACATGCATGTCCTCAATCAACCCTCAACCAAGCTTTACAAAAAATGCACGTTTAGTAGTTCGCATGACTCGAAACCCTAATCTCCATCGCCCTTGGTTTGGGTTGATGCACTCATGCCATTCTACAAGATAAACTTTTTTATAGTATCCGAATTACCCCAAATAAAGCAAATGATTGTTTTGATATAATTGATTGATGGTTTTCTTGATTATTATTATTATTATTATCAGAATTAGTTATTGGAGGATTATTTGAAAGATTGGTTGGTGAAGAGTAAAGAGGAATTTAAGAAAATATTGGAGATTAGGTCGCATTCAATGGTTGCAGAATTGTTGATACAAGCATTTATGCTGAAACAATTTCCATAGACCTTGAATCTTTAGGAGGAGCTGCCAAACAAATGCTAACCATGTGAAGGATTTTAATGGACAACCCCCCTCAATTCAAGGGCACCTTGGGTGGCATTGGACCCCAATGCCAGCCTATTTAGATTACCTGGTTGGAGAAACTAGCTCCCCTTGAATAACCATGTGATCGTGTGGACTCCATTTTTGTTCAACCCAATGTGGATGGCCCTCTAAAGCTCATTCAATTGATCTTTGTTTTTGGGCAGTTAATAGAACGTATGTTGCCAAAACAACAATGATTCATTTCAGATGGGGCCAAATCAGAAGCTTTTTAATTTCTGATCATTGGCAATTTATCAACATCTTAGGTTATGAAACTAATGATAAATATTAAACCTAAATCCTGTCTAAAGACAACCAAGCAAATAAATATATCAACCTTTCTATGGCAGTAGGTTAGATTTTCGTTGCTGGGTGGTGGTGGTGCTGCAACCAATCTCCTGCCTCTACAACAAATGATCAGCAGCAGCCTGCGTCCCACGACTACATCCATAGTGTGATTGTAAACAGATTTATATATTCCAAGAACAATATTGCTCTCCAAGAACCTAAAAAAATAAAGCTTTAGTGGTTATGAAAATACATTATTGAAATGAAATTAGAATGCAAGAATTTCAATATCAATTAAAGCACATTAGAGGTACCAACCATGTTCCATTTTTTAGTCAACTGCTACTGATATTATTGGTGTTTTCTGATAGAGAAGGAGATGACTCGGAAGAGAGATCATTAAGAATGGAATTTGGGGTGCCACCTTCTCTTGCACCCTTAGTCCTAATATCTTCAATCATCCTAAGAACCATACTCATCTTTGGACGATCTCTGGGTAATGGAGCTAAGCATAGTAAAGCTACTTGCATAAGCGCCACCATCTCTTCTTCCATCTCCTTACAACTATACAACTCAAAATCAAACACCTCCCAAGTCCACTCTTCTCGCCTAACTCTCTGAACCCATCTCACTAAACTTGTTTCTCCCTCCCCACTTGGCATTTTCCCTGTCAATATCTCTAACAAAATCACCCCAAAACTATACACATCACATTTCTGAGTGAACTTTCCATTTCCATGCCCGATACTGTTATTGTTGTTGTTGGACGCCAGTTCAGGGGCCTTGTAGGAATTGTTTGAGAAAGGAGGGGGTGTGTGCAAGAGCTGGCGAAGGCAAATCTCAGAAATGCAGGCATTGCCGAAGTGATCAACTAAGATATTGGAAGATGTGAGGTTTCCATGGAAGAGCTTTGCTTTATTGTATGCATGCAAGAAGGCAAGGCCTTGTGCAGAACCTGCAGCTAGTTTTAGCCTTGTGGTCCAGCTCAATGGAGTCCTCCCTGGCCCTCTATTCCCTATTGTCAATTCAAATTCCGAGAAAGACATTAAAATCACTTAGCAACATATTTTCAATGATTGAAACAAATTTTGGGGATGATTCTGAAATACAAACCATGTAACAGAGAATGTAGGCTTCCATTTGGTAGATAATCATACACCAAAAGCATCTCATCCTTGGAATTGTAGTATGCTCTGAGGCTTACAATGTTACTATGCCTCACCCCACCCACCATTCTCAGCCACCCAGAAACCTCCCTCTTACGCCTTCTCTCTCTTACCCTCTTCACCACCACCACGTCTCCGCCGTCCGTCTCCACCTTGTAAGTAGTCCCAACAGAACTCTTCCCTAACAACTCAGCTGAGGATTTCAACAGATCATCCACGCCACTAAAACCCTTGCACCCTTCAAACACTACCATCTCCTCGTCTTCCCTGAGGCCGCCAGCACCGCCGTAGTAATAACCTCCAATTTGGGGATGGTACCCACCTTTCCTCTTTATAACTTCTCCGTGGGTCCCACTATTTGTTCTTCTCCTCCTCCTATAATAACAACAGCACGTTATGGTTGCGATCGCTGCCACAATCGCCGCCGCATCTATACCCACGATCATGAACACCAACCATTTACTCGCTCTCTTCTCCATTATAACGCTGCCTGATTGTACGGGCTGGCCCCGCAAAGTCTGATTGAAGCATTCGCGCCTTAACGGTTCACCGCAGAGATGATCGTTCCCATCGAACGAACTCGCCGCGAAATGGCTTAGCCATGCTGGAATTTTGCCGGATAGATGGTTATTCGATACATTAAATTCTACGATGGAAGAAAACGGGTTAACAAAGTCGATAGTCCCAGCGAAAGAGTTGGCCTCCAGTCGTAGTGTCAGCAAGTGCGGCAACAGAGCAAGCTCATTGATGGGAATATCGCCAGAGAAGTAATTGTGAGAGAGGTCGAGGCGGTGAAGGCGGCGGAGACGTGATATACCAGACGGGAATTTTCCAGAAAGTCCGTTGTAAGAGAGGTAGAGGAGCTTGAGGTTTGGCCATGAAGAGAAGCTGAGGTTGGAGGAAGAGTAGAGGCGGTTGTTCTTGAGGCTGAGAAGTCTGAGCTGGGGGAGTTGAGCGAGGGGGTGAATAGAGCCGGAGAGGTTGAGATTCTCGAGGACTAGTCGGGTAACTCTCCGGGTTATGGGGTTGCAGGTAACGCCAAACCACGAGTCCAAGCAGGGGTTGCTGGAGTTAACCCAAGAGGAAAGAACTTGTGATGACTGTAATAAAGATTCCTTGAAAGATAGCAACGCAGCGAAATCACTGTTGGATGAGGAAGAAGACCCTGAAACAAAAAAGAAGAAGATGAAGAATAAGGAAACTTCCTGAGTGAACATTTTGCACTTCACTTTCATTTTCTCGGGAAAGAAAACAGACAAAAAGTGCAAAGGGTGAAAATAAAACTGAAAAAGAAGAAGGTGGTGCAGAGTGAAGCAGCAGCAAGGTGGGTTTAGGCTATAACTAGCCGTTGAGATAGTAATTGTTTGGGGCAGGGAGTTACTTAATCCGTGCCAGGAGCGTTAGGGTAGGCGTTGCTTTAAAACCAAACACAAGCATTTGGATTTTCTTCGTGTGGATTATATTTATTAAATCCGATCCTGAGTTTGATTCGATTGAAAAATCAAGTCAATGTATCATTGATTCAATCAATGATTTAAATCAACCAAGTTAATGGATCATCAGATCACAAGGTCATCTGATCTTTTCTCTGTGAATTTCTATCCAGTTTAATAAAAAAAATTAATTCAATTTTATGTCTAATTCACTGTTGAGTTATTGGTTTGAGCCGGTTCGAATTTTGTAATAGTAACATGGATGTTAAAACCAGACTAGGCTAATCAATTGAATCAGTTTAAACAGGAATCGGACCAATAGCTAGTTTGATTTCTATGTAAACCTGAATTAAAAAAAAAAAAATCGGAATTGACCCTTTAGAATCGACCTGATCCTACTCGAAAAGGATAAACCGGTTCATTCCTTTCAAAAAAACATATGTATTGAAAATGTATATGGGAACATAATTGCCCTTTTACCAAAGGCTGTTAAAGCCTAGTGATGACCATGCATGTTTTTTCTTCAAAACACACCCATATTTATTTATTTTTATCTTATTTTATAGTAAATAAAATTAAATTTAATACGTTTTAATAATAAAATGTTAAAATAATTTTTTTAAATTATTTTTTAAAAATATTTTTTTAATTTAAAATTTTAATATCAAATAAGACTTTAATATTTATTTAATAATATAACAGAAAAATCTCAAATTGATCGTAATAGTTCAGTGATAAATCTTAAGAGTTGGAGACGTCATTCAATTTCAATTTGGCTCTTTACATTAGTGTTGAAAATTAAAAATTATCTCTACTTATAATAAATGGATGAATTAATTATAAATAATTTATTCTTATAATTTTTTAAAAATTTATTATAGTTCTGTGATAGATTTCTCTTTAATAAAATTAATAAAGAGCTAATAAAATTATTTAACTGTAGACTTTGACAAAAAAGATGATGACCATCACACTAGACACCAGAGAGTTCCTTTACCGTCACAGTAGACACCAGACACTAGAGAGTTCTTTGTTTTTTTTTTAGCAATTTAAAAAAAAAAAAGTCTAAGTTAAATCACACCTTTGATCCTCTGTCATCATCAGTTCATTGATAAGGTTGGGTCTAAAAACTAGGAATAGTAGTGTAGATGGTCAGGTAATGACGCCGTTAGGCAGGTAAAGACTAAAGGAGACAGAAAAGAAAAAGAAAGAGGAAAAGAAAAGAAAAGAAAAGAGAAGAGGACGTGTTTGGCAAGTGAATATTGAAATCCTGTTAGTATTTGTGGAAAAGGACACAAGCCCTGATCGGAAAAAAAAAATATATAAATTCAATTTTACAACTCATAAATCAAGTCCTTATCAAATTTATGTTAAAATATAATCAACCAGAGACATATTTCTTCAACAATATTCAACTAATGAGCTCACTCCCAGCAAAACGACACACGTAATCGGAAGACTATCCAAACCCTTCTCCAGAACGAAACTCAAATAACCAATTAGCCTCTATAATTAAGCTTATCATGTCTAATTGTCTATGTCTAACATTAATTTAATAATTGTTCATTGTCTAATCATATAATAACAAGCAGCAGGTCACTTTCCATGTCCACACATTCATTCTAAGCAAATATGAGCAGGGTGAGTGACAGTGCTGCCCATTTAAGTTTTTTGTTCCAGTAAGCCACCCTAAAAGCCCTGGCCAGCCCTCTTGCAAATGTAACAGTACCAGATTTAACCAAGTCAGGTCCACAGTGTAAGTCTCCCTGTTATTGGGCTCCATATATGACGTCTAGCTCCCACAAAGCCCAGTTTAAAATTTCATAGCTCCATTCATGACCAGCATTGGAAAAAAATAATAATAAATAAAATGCTCCTGTTTTTGCCCTTTAATATATATGAGACTGTAATTTAATTTTTAATATTTTGTGGTTTATTTCTTAATAAATGTGATCTAAACCGTTAGCTACTATTAAATAATGCGAATATATAAAATTAGTATGGTGATATGTCAGCACCATGTGTTTGTCACATAAGCGCCACATTTATAAATTAATTACGATTTCTCATATATCAAAATGTGAAATTACATGATTTTTTTTTCCCTAAAATAATATTGTTCTTCAAAAAGAACCATATTCTTCATTTACATAAAAGAGGAACAAGGGTGCCCTGTCAACAGAACCAAAACCAAGTACACTCCATATAGTTTTCACCCTCTTCTCCTCATCATGATTCCGTTGCAAAAAAAGCAGGCTTGGTGGACTGGACTGGCCCAGCCCAGCCCGTTTCCAACTCGGCCGTTTTTTCTTTACATCATCTTCAGCTAAGGGTTGACCCAACCCAATGCTTGTCCATTGTTCAAGAATTTGTTGCATGAAGAATTTGACTTGCCTCCTATGCTCTTCATGCAACAAATTCTTGAATATTGGACAAGTCCTGAAGAACATAGAGGCAAGTCAATGGCTGGTGGATGTCATAGATCACTTTGATATATTTTTTTTTAACTGCCACATCACTTTGATTAGGAACTAGGAGAGGCACACCCATTAAAATCAGTATCATTCACCCCCACAAACACATTCAAAGGAAAATTATTATTTAATTTCTATATTTTAATAAAATTAATTATTTAATTTTTATATTTTTAATATTTATACTTTACTTTTAACAATTTTTTTTATTTTTTAAAAATTTTTCTATTAGTCAATGAATTTTAATATTAACCAAATTACTATTTAATTCTTCTATTTTAATGAAACTAATTAGTTGATCTTATATTTTGAAAAATACAATATTGAAAATCATATTATTAGATGAAAATGAAAGTTTTGTTATACTTAGACTAAATCTCAATTTATATATATATATATTTTTTCAAATTATTTAAGCATTTTTATTCAATTTCATATGTATTATTGTTATATTCTTTTTATCAATTTTCCTATATTATTGCCTTGTTTATTTGGAAATTTAGGGAAATAAATTAATTTTTTTAAACAAATAATTTATATCATTTTCTATCAAAAATGAAAAATAAAAAGAGAATAAGGAGAGAATAGTATGGATGCAAAGAAGAAAACACATGGATAGATAAAAATAAGAGAGGGTAAGAAAGGAAAATGATCAAGATAATTTGACTATAAAAAAATAATTGAATAAATTAAAAAATTAATGAAATTAAATTAAAAAATTAATGAATTTGTTTTTTAAAATATAATCACTAAATAATTAATTTTATTAAAATATATAAATTAAATAATAATTTAATTGATATCAAAATTCATTAACTAATAATAAAATTAATAAAAAAAATTAAATAATTTAATAGATTAAAAAATAAAAATTAAATAAATACTTTTAAAATATAAAAAATTAAATAACTAATTTTATTAAAATACAAATACTAAATAATAACTTCTCCTCACCGTTTCGTTCCACTGAGTCATAGACCCAGAGATGCCATTGCAAACCGTTTATACCATAAAGAATAGATTATGAGTGAAGGAAGTGAAGCACTTTCTTACTTATTTTTCTTTTCTCAAAATTATCAATGTTATTTCATAAATTATCAAAATATTAGGTCATTGAAAAAAATATTATATTATCTTAATAATTATAAAAAATAAAAATAAAAATAAAAAAATAGATATATTACGCCAGCAATCTATATCAAAAATTGAAAAATTCTTGATTGCAACACTTTTTTTTTCTCCACTTAATCTGCTAACAATCTCAAGTAATCCTTTCCCAATCCATAATTGCACAATAACACACTCCTCAAAGTTTACAAAACCCAAAAAAAATAAAATAAAATAATAATAAAAAAAGAAGCAAACAGTGATTAACAGATCAGAAAGTCCACTTCCAGATCTTGATTCTCAGATCAACTTTGCACTTAGAACCAGTAGTTACGACAGCCGTCGGAGACTTGCCTTTGGGTACAGCCCCTTTAATCCCTTCACACGTAACCCTGATCCCCACCTTCTTCGTCTTCAGTCCACCCATCTTGACTTTCACTTTAGCGTCCAACTGAATCTTCAACGTCACCCCACCGCTCTGCTTCTTCAGATCCGATCTCAATGAGTTAACGGAGTCTGCGTCCAGCTCATTTGAGCCTGAAATCACTACGTTTCGAAAGCTAGTCTCGTTCTTCGTGCTCAAGCTATAAGCAGGTAACGTCCCATTCCCGAGAAACACATCGTTCGAGAATGAAGATATAGTGAGAGAGTCGTAGAATAAGGTGAGATGGGAATTGGGGTTCTTCGAAATGATAGTGAGATTGAGGAGGGTAGAGAGGTGGGAGGAGGAGGAGTCAGCGGAGGTGGTGAGATTCAGGCGGTGGATACGGAGGGAAGGAATGGAGAAAGTGGGTCTGTGGGGACGGTAGATGATGTAAAGAGCAGCTCCAGCAATTGCGGCGAGGAGGATGAGTAATAAGAGGATAATGAAGCTCCAGAAGAAACAGCAACAGCAAATGCTCCGGCCACTACGGGAACGGTAGCGGCGGCTGTGAGGCTGTGGGCGGTAAGGGGGCCGGGCAGTGGGGTTGATGAGATGAGATTTGTTAGAAGGAGCAGTTGGGTTGGCGGTTGCGGTGGCATTAGGATTGGTGGCGGTGCCGTTGGCGGCGGGTTTAGAGGAAGGGAAGACTCTGTCGGACATGATGGGCAAGAATCGTAATGAAAGAAAAGGAAAGAACAGAGTGAAGTGCGAAGGCAGTGTCTGAGAGGAAGGAAATGTAAAGGGGAGGAGAGAAAGGAGAAGTGAAAGAGAGGAAAGGTACAATCCACCGAGAAGGAGGAGGAGATGCTTACAGCGGACCAAATTTTGGAAATTGGTCTTGGTCTTAGTTAGCTGTAAAATTTCAATCTTAATTGGGACATCTTAACACAATAACACGTCTTTTAGGTTGACACGTGGTGTTGTGATGTGGGGTCCATCTAATTTTTACCAACTATTTTATGCCTCTTCCTTCTTTAATTGATTTGTTGCCTTGTCTTTTCACCATCTACTTTCATCTCCTTGGTTCTTTGTTGCTTTTTTACCTAAACTTTTACGTTCATCCTTCTAGATTTCTTTAAGGTGGTATTTTAGTTAATTTTATATTTTTTATTTCTGGTTAAATAAATATAAATACTATTTGGTGTTAATAATGATCGAATTTTGAGGTGATCTATATCATAATATAAATGAATCCTAGAATGATTCAGATTTATTTGCATAATGTTTAGTTTAATTCAACTACAAATTTAGAATAAGTTATAATTTATTTAAAAATTAATTTCACTATTTAATATGATACAATTTAAAATACATAATTAAATTAAATTATATATAATTCAAAGTTGGTATAATTTAAAAATTAATTAAAATTCATTTCTCCTTACATATAATTCAAGCATAAATAGCCTAAAAATATTATATAAGTTTTGTGAAAAATTTTGATAATATTTCTTTAATTATAATCAATTTTATGGTATTGAATTTTTTAACATTAAAATCTAAATTTCTTTTAAAAAAACACATAAAATTTAATTAAATTTTACAAAATTTTATAAAATTAAATTCTACCCTTAAAGTTACACCCACATGGGAATTAAATGTAACTGTGAAATTTTTCTTAAATTAATCTTTTATGAGGGATAACGTCATTAATTTATCATGAATATAAATAAAAAAGAAAAGGAATGTACCAAAACCTTAGGCATAAAGGCAACCGAAGAGTCTTGTCTGTCTGGGGTTGGGCAGTTGTTATGTTTGAAACGTGGAGGAAAACTGCTATTTGTTGCACTCTAATTAAGCAAAATTATAATTACTTGATAAGTAATCAAGTCAGTACATGCAATTAGCTTAGCTTAAATTCCAAGTCAATAATTAAAGCATCATTGCTATGGTGGCTTTGACACCTTTTCTCCTAACAGCGAAGGAGAAATTATGCAACTTCTGTACTTAACACTGTATTTGGATATATTTTGTGAGAGAAAAGAAAATAAAAAAAAAATTATTTTTTATTTTTTCTTTTTATATTTAAATGAGTAGAAAATTAAAAAAAAGTAAAAGTTAATATTAAAAATAAAAAATAAATTTGAAATTTCTTAAATATAAATCTAGTTTTTTTACCCTTAATTTTTTATTTTCTCTTTAATTTAGAGAGAAAATAATTAAAAAAAATAAAATTTATTTTTTTTTATTTTTTTTATTTAGTATAAAATTTCACCGACACTTACTTATCACCTGGCCTCTTTAATTTCTTCTCCATTCTTCCTCTTCTTGTTCAATTGTTGACCAGCCTCTAGTTTACCTCAGTCCTAATCACAAAAATAAAGTAATTTTTTTTTGCTAATTTAAATGTTTAAATCTTATCATAATTATTCTCAAACAAAAAATCTTATCATAATTAGTGAGATTTTTAAATTTTATGAGAATTTTATCTTAATTTTTTGAAATTTTAAAAAGTTATTAATTTTATCCGTTTTATCTTTTACGTGATCAAACTTATTATTATCGTTAACTAATTCTAAATTTCATTTTGATATTTATAGTGTATGAAAATTTTTAGTCGATTGATCAAATTGAATGACTTATACACTCTCTTATGGCTATTACTAAATATCATCACTATTGAAAAATGAAGTTGAATTTTCAATGATAATTATAAACAAATCAAAAAATAGAATTTAAAATTAAATAAAAGAAAATTAGATAAAATTTTAATAACTTTAAAAAATTTAGTTGATTTTGCATATATATATATATATATATATATATATATATATATATATATATATGTGTGTGTGTGTGTGTGTCTTTATATCATAATTTCAAATAATAATGGAAAGATTTATTTTTTTTTAATAATTAGACCAATTTTAAAATATTTATATTATCATTGTAAATAAATATAAACCTTAGTAATTGGCTTCAAACAGTTATTTTAATTCAATTCAAATTTCCTTTTATCATAGGTGGTACCATTTATATTAAAAAAAATTTGAGAAAAACTTTCTAACAGGTCTCTATCTCAATAAAAAATAATTAATAAAATTATTTGTAATTATAAATAATTACAATTTGAAATAAAAACATAATAAAGTAAAATAATTTACTATAATTTACCTATCTATAACTATATTCATCTTTCTAGACTTAACTATGAACTGGTTCTGTCTAGTTTTGTGGTTCAGACAGATTTCAATTTAAAACGATTTTGATTCAAAATAATTTCGATTTGAAATAGTTTGTTCTAATGTGAAAAATTAATGATATTCAGCATGATTTTTTTAAAAGGAAAAAACAAATTTTGTGAATCGAGTTTGCTCGGATTTGAAACTCTAGTTCGAACTGGTCGATTTCAATTCAGGTTAAAAAAAGGAACCAAAATCAACTTCTTACACCCTAATTTCAAGTTGATTCATGAATCAAAACTGTTCGATATGATCTGATTCCAAATTTAACCCAAATTAATTCCAAATTAATTTATTATTCAAACCGAACCGTGTCCAGTCTATATCTATCTATCTATAACATATATAATAAGAATGAATGGTTAACGTCAATTGTACACTCATTATGATCTAGTAAGGAGATTAAAAATAATAATAGATGACATTAGTTGAAATCATATAATTAAGAAATCCTAACAGCTCGGAACTAGCTACATTCATCAACTCTAGCTATTGGTAATTTAGTACAAATCCAATTGAGTTTCAGTTCCAGATTCACCACTCGCGCATGCTAATGCTAGCGGCCATTATTGTCGCACACACACTGGATCAATGTGATGGTGACCCACGAAATTAAAGTTCAGCTCATTCTTTAAGTGGAATACCAAGGTAGACCTCACATCACAAGCTCATATTCTTCCTACATTCAAGACCAAGTGAAATTTTATAGCTTTGTAAAAGCCTCTTCTACAGTAAGTAAACTCACCTACCAAAAGTTTCCCATGCATGGCCACTAACCAGGGATCTGTCTGCCACCCACACATGCTAAACTGACTCCAACTGGCTGTATATTAACTGGTGGGGGCAATAGATAATCCTCCTCTGCTTTCTTGTCTTTCTCTTGCCTTCAAATTACATTACAATATACTCCCTTGTAATATCAACACGAGGGACAAATCACTGCAGATCCAGTCCACAAATATAGATGCAGTAGAAACTGAAAAGCTTGTACTCAAGAAAGAAACCTTTTGGATTTACCAGTCGTTACAGAAGAAAAAGAAGACAAAAGTAATATGCAAGTGCACAAGATTTTGCTTCATTGAAGTGGTGGTAGCATATGAAAAGGAAAACAAGCAGTGATTGGAACTCTGATATGATTAAAAAACTATTTACTAAGGAAAACGTGTAAGGTTGACACTAAATTGGACTTGTACAAGAACAGAGATGAATACGTCTGCCTTGTATTTATCTTTATGTGTCTTCTGATTGGAGCACAATCATATCCAACCATGACGCCGCAGCTTTATCACAAGCACATTCACGTTAGTATATGCTAGATACACGGCCAAAAATATTTTGGCCAAAAAGAAACAAGCTGCATGTGCAGGCGTAAGCATGTTTGCCTGGTAATCAAAGGGGGTTCTTCATATGAACGAGGATAGAATAGTTAAAATATTCAATAGATTCAGGTCCTTGCATTCATATTGATTGCTACTAGGAAAAATACGAGAATCCTGAACTTCAAGCCACTGACACATGACCTCAAGCATTTTTATGGGATGCTCACTGGCCAAAGCAAATACTATCCAAGTGAAATTTTCTTGTAAAATTTCATTTCTGGTTAAACACCACATTTCAAAAGAATGAATATAATAAAAAAAAGGTAGAATATGATTCATCAAATTCTTCAGAAACCCTGTAAGTGCAATAACAGATCATTCGCTGCATCTACCGTCTCCTCCTATATTGATTTCTTGTGTACCTGCTGGCTGCATAACTTAGAAATGTCTTCTTTGTCTCTGTACAGTCTTCAAGGACGCTCTTTCAAGTCACTTAATCTGTTATCAGTCACAGGAAGAAAGCGCAATCACTACCTTAGAAAATGAAATTACAAATGGACACTTTCAAAATAGTTGGAAAAAGAAAAAAGAAAAATTACAGCAGCTCTGAAAGTGCATAATAACCATCCTTGAAAAGACAAGAAATGACCTTATCTATACCACGAATAAACAGAAAACATACAAATAAAGGCAGTTCACATCATAGGGAAAAATGGAAAAGGTAGTCATCTAAAAAAAGGAAACAGAAAGGGGGATGCGAGTATGGAAAAAGAAGTTCTCACCACCACAGAAAATGCAATGACAATTGGATAGACCCCTTTCAAATTAATTGAAAACAAGACAAAATTATAGTGGGTCATAAATTGCACCATAACCATCTTAAAAACCAAAAATGACCTTGTCTATTCCATGAATGAGACTGCTTCAACAAAATGTCTTTTTGGGATTTCCTTTGCATTTTCCTTCATTACTTTTCTTGGTTCACTTAACATTATCTTTTTCTGTGAACTGTGAATGATACATACCTCTGGATGCTAATGTTTCTATACATGAGCATAATAGCAAACAAAACAGGAATCACTGTTGAGCACAAGTGTTCCAAGGAATGTCCACTGATAAAGTAAAGATTTGCATGGTATATTTTCCTGTCGAAAGCAGCTTCAAACTTGGCTAGAAGATAAACCCCTGTACCACATAGTGTGAAGACTTAGAGACAGACGGTGCATGAATAACAAAATAAACCACCTACATCAAAATCTTCTACACAATAATAACAAACCAGATAAAGAAGCAATGTAAGAAGAAAGAAAATTAACCACAAAACAGGCACTGCAAATCCAGTTTCAAACTTCTTTTACAACCATTCCACATCTATGTCTCAAGATTTCATCCCATCACTTTTGATCATAATAGTTAAAAGGTCATATTGATGCCCAAACATCATTGCCGTATTCAGTACTATATCTATCAAATTTCAATCAACTTGGAAGCATACTTGTGGTGCATCCAACTAAAAGCTTGATAGAAAACACTGAACACATTCCCAGTAATAAGAAAATAGCCAGGTGTTACATACATACCATCCCCTAGAAAAGTTGACCAATATCTTAGAAAGAAAAATATATTTCTACATTTAAATAGAAAACCTTGAAAGCAACTCTGCATATTGGGTTTCTGCTTGAAAGAAGAATTCAAGCATGATTGCTGCATTCAGTATTATATCTATCAAATTTCAATCAACTCGGAAGCATACTTGTGGTGCATCCAACTAAAAGCTTGATAGAAAACACTGAACACATTCCCAGCAATAAGAAAATAGCCAGATATTACATACATAACATCCCCTAGAAAAGTTGACCAATATCTTAGAAAAAAAAATTATTTCTACATTTAAAGAGAAAACCTTGAAACCAACTCTGCATATTGGGCTTCTGCTTAAAAGAATGATTCAAGCATCAAATTTTTGGGCTGAATTGCCAATTGGCATATGTGCTTAACATCCTTTCTCAGAACTCACATTGCAAGGTCATGAATCATGCATATAGCAATCAAAACAGGAAGAGGACATAGAATCTTCCACCCGTATCTCCTCCTCTGCAATTTTGAGACTATCAGACAAGAAGAGACTTGGAAACAAGTGTAAGAAAAAGTTCCTGCAGCACTTATGGAAGCCTGGAATGAATTTTTCCTCAAAAATATACATATTCCTGTTTAAAACTCACCCATTTTATGCTTTTGCTGTGTCTGTGGACTGAGCTGCAATAAATCCAAAAGACTGCCACAGCTCTTATATTGGATGCACATCCATAAAGCAAAAGATCATTTTGCCACACTTCTCCTAGAACTTAATACATGTTCTTATAACGTTATTGTTGTTTTCATTGATTGATTACTGATATAGTGATATTTTTTGCTTGATTTTGAACAATAAGTCAGAAGTTTTGAGACATTTTTGAATACCATACACACAGGGAGACTTAAATTTGTTTTATTCTTTACTGACTCAAATTAATAATAAAAATAATGATAAAAGAGCTGTCAGGGAATACCTGCTGCCCATAGCCAATATATTGAGTGTGTATATTTGGGCGGGTACAGAAAGGTCATGCCCGGTATGGCTATGCATGGAATCAACTGGAACATCATGCACAACCGAAGATCATTAAATATTCTGCAACCAACTAGCAACCCATTCTCAGCTGAAAACTTAGAATATCCATGACACAGAAGCACCAATCACTTAAACAGATGATTACATATCAAATGTAGGTGAAAAACCAACCTTGCATAAGCTGTGCTAAGTAAAACAACAAATAGCATCCCAAACAAACAAGTTAATCCGACACGTTGCCCCACTCTTTCCACAACAAAACTGGAAAAAAGTGAAGAATATGCTATCATCATCTGCATATAGTAACGCACAATAAGAAATTGAAAACAACAGCATCACACATAAACAACGACAAAATAGTTATCTGCAAAAGAAATCATAATCCTCCATTTTGTTTTGAATATTTAAGCATACATTTTAAAAGATTAGGCTGAACCCAACTGGCCAAAATTGTGGAATTAGGAACAATCTAAGTGGACAACACATATTCCAGTTTCAAATGCAGGAAGAGCGAACTAGAAATGTTCAAGAAACATTTGATATGCTCCATTTGTATCACACTGCTACATTTCTTGCAAGCCAAAACGAGCAAAACATAAAAACAAAAGGAATAACTCAATAAAATTATACAACAGAATAGAAATGCTGACCGGCAAGGTGTCCCAAATGACTCTACTGTCATCGGGTTTGAGATGATAGTAAGCAGACCCAAAAGCGACGCCTACTATTCCTCCAAAGAAAAGCACCCAACCCCAAACCTCTCCTCGCAAGCTGAGCAAAAATAACATCATCAAACAACAAAAATAAACTCAAAAGAATTTCCAATCATCACAAACCGCAAAAGAAAGCGTGGAATTACCTTATATTAAAGAAGTATCCTTGAAGAGAAAGGATAAAACCCACAACACCCACAATCAGAAAAGGGAAATTGGTGATCACATTCAAAGTGTTGGGAACCCCTGTCAAATAAAGAAACTCATTGATCAAACGAAAACGACAAGTCGTTTACCACAGAAAACGGCACGTCGTTTGAGCGTACGAGTGTAATTAAACTTAAAGAGGATTAACCCTTTTACGCAGCCATCCAGACAGCAAAATCGCTTGAATGATAAGAACAGAGATGAGAACGATACACGAAAAGTTAATGACAGAAAAATTACAGAGAGGGAGAGAGAGTAAATACCAAAGAAATTGCGCATGTCAGCGAAATGATGATGATGGTTGGAAAGAGGGATCTTGGGTGTGGCAAACATGAGGAAAACCCAAAACAGGAATGCTCCTCCCCAAATGCGACTTCTCTTTCCCCTTCCTATCTCTACCTGTTGATTTACCGACCAACCCATCTCTCCCTCTCTCTCTGTTTTGCTTCCTCTTTGCTTTCCGCTATAAAAGTAGTTATCTTTTGATGCTTCTCTTTCTCTCTCTCGCTCTCTAACTTCTCAATCTTCTCTGGCTGTTGCTTTTACTTGTTTGAGATACTGTTGGTTGCAGTGTCGTTATGCAGATTTTTGTATTCATGGTTCACTTCGGTCTGATTTGACGATGTTCCACAGTTAGCGCTAAGCGCTCTGCAATCTTAAATCCGACATGTTGTCGTTTTCCCTGTCCTCTCTAATGGGCCTCATTCAACATGCTGGAGCCCATTGGGTGTTTATTTTTTATGTTTTCGGCCCAATCTTTTCTCTAATCCAACAACCATGCCCAGATACTCAGTCAATTACTATTTCTTTTTAAGTCAAAATTATTAATAGGTCCTTATTATTTTAAAATTAAATTAAAACACTTTTGAATTTTTATTTTTACTAGATTAAGCTTCAAAATACATATTTAACCTCCATTTGTTTTGTAAAAATATTAAAAATATCTAAAAAAATAAGTTAATAGAAAATATTTTTTTAATTAAAAAAATAATTATTTTAAAAAAAACTTCTTTTTTTTTAATTATTTTTTAAATTTTGATAATTTTATTAAAAATGTAAAATACCTATACTTGCATAATATAAATATATAATATTAATTTAGTTTTACAACTAAATATTAAAAAATATTTTTCTAATTTTTTAAAAAATAATTTCCATAAAATTTTTTTTTCATATATAAGTTATTTTTTTAAAATAAAGTTAAAGTAAAAATATTTAATAAACAAAATATTTATTATTAATTATGAAAGCATATTTATTGTTTCAAAAAATATTTAAAATTTTCATGATGAAAAGTAAAATTATATAATAAATAGAAAAGGAAAATAGATGCAAAATACATATTTTAAAGTAAATATATGTATTAAAAATTATAAATAAAGGAAAAATGAAGGAGAAAAATCAACTGAAGAAAAAAGGCCATAGCAAATTCTTTTGGTTTAGCTATGTTTAAACTAATAAATATATTTTCATAATTAATAATAAATAACAGAGTAATTTATTATTAATTTATTAACATAATGTGAAGATATATAGTTTTTTCAATTAATTTAAAAATTAAATATTTGGATTTTTACAAAATTCATATAAATAAAAAAATTTATCATTTTAGTTTTAAAATAATTATATAAATGTATCTATTTTTTTAATTAAAAGAATATGAAAAGAGAGTAAAAACACATTTTAAAGAGTCAATGTAAAAAAGAAAAATGAAATCACCGATCCCAAGACATTAAATGGCAGAGCTCGCATAATTCAACATGCTCTCCACAGCATAGAGATACCATAATAATATAAAATATATATTTTTTATAATAATAATTTATAAATTTTAAATATTATATTTTGAATAAAAAAATTAAATATTTTATAGAATTATTAAATTTTTAAAATATAAATTATTAATAAAAATATTTTTTTTAAAATTATTGATTAAAATATAATTTAACATGCTTTTATAATGTAGGCATAGCAACTAATTAGATATTTATGAGTATCTAATACGATTAAATTATAATAAGATAAATTTAAATAATATATAATTAAGTTTAAAAAATAATAATTCAGATTAAATTTGAGATTAACCTACCTTGGTACTTTGGATTTTGTAAGTCCAAATCCTAGTACGACTTCTTTTGTATCGGTCACTGAACAAGGTGAAGGAGTTGCCTCAATGGAGCACTTTATTTTGAAAATCAAAATCATTGTAAGAATGCTCATAATTCAATACCTGGAAATCAATGGAGTACATCTGTGGCTTATAATATTCATGAAACTACATTTCAAGAAGTAGCAAGTCAACAGATGAACACACGTGTCAATCATTGAAGAACATCCGAGTCCCTTAATGGACACTGATGTAGGAGAATATTCATTTTCTGAGGTGAGAAACAGCATGCTTGGTGGAAAGTTCTTGACTTGTTCTTGTGAATAATGGGAAGCACACTCATAGCTTATGCTTGCTTTACTGTGATTCTTTTTACAGATAGACTCTTAACTGCTGAGAGAGATATTTTTGCAGATAGACTCTTTTGGTACCTCTACGACTGCTCGTTCATGAGATATTCGTGTTCAGTTCCTGCTTGGGAGCTTAACAGAATTACATACTATAATCGGAGACTCAGTATGGTATGGTATGTGGGTAGCTAAAGAGGGTAGCGTGTGTCCCTCTGCTAGTCTGCTCTGCATTAAATGCATCAAAAAGAAACTAAGACTATGAGTGAAGGAACCAAATAGCTCTAGCTGTGTTTGGTTCCTTGTATCAAACTATCAATGGTTAATCTGCTTGTTACCATTGATTGGCTTAATGATAGATGTGCCAACTGCCAAGTTAGACATGGTTTAGGCTCCTGCAGCTTCAAGCTTTACTCCTTCATATTATAACCTTTTAACTCAAAATCTGCAGATACATTCTTACAAAAATGTTACTGTTATTAAAAGAGATGCAACTCTTGTCCTAGAGTTATGATTAGACTCAAACTATCAATGGTTGATCTGCATATTACCATTGATTGGCCTAATGATAGATGCTCCAAGATAGACAAGGTGTAGGCTCCTGCAGCTTCAAGCTTTAATCCTTCATATTATAGCTTTTAACTCAATATCTGCGGATATATTTTTACAAAAATGTCAACTATTATTAAAAGGATGCAACTCTTGTCCCGAGTTATGATTAGACTATTGTCTTCTGTTCTGAAGATATTAGAGCCATGAATAAATTCCATGTTGTATTTCCTTTTTAACTTTGTGAGGTTTAGTTGTATCAATAACTAGGAGCTTGTATTTTTTGGATATGTACCTCTGAATCCTTGTGTTGTAATGAACTAAAATTTCTTGTTATGTGATAAATCAAGTAGCCCCTTTCTTATATTTGCTCGATTTGAATTGATAATGCTTGCATTTGAGTCCCTAGATTGTTGTGATTTTGTTTTATTCGGTTAAGAATGATGAGAATTTCGTTTGTATCTCCAGTTAGTTATGGTGGCCTTCTCATCGATTGTGAATGGTAGATCAGATAGCGTAGGAGGAAAACAAAATTGTGAGATCAACTGCAGTTTATTGGATGTTTACATAAGAGAAACAAAGTGCATTTAGCATCTTGTTGGCATTGTCTGCTCCTGCAATATGCAATGCTCAACAAGAATTTTACATCACGAGCACCTGTTATTTAATCTTGAATCCAGTCTATCTGTTTTTGGATTGCATCAGGTATGTAATCTCCCTCCTTTCATCATCTTGCTCTTACTTTAATTCCTAATTTTCTGTTTTGGTTCCAGTTGGCAGTGTTACTGACAATAGTTACTAAGAGGTTTCATATTGGTCTTCCACAGGTTTATATATAATACAATAGTATGTGGAAGGATATGAAAAAGCAAGCTTTGCCATACAGCCATCATCCTCTGTGGGTATTCTTCTTGGCTTGCTGGTATAAAGTAGGTGATTTCTTGAATAACCTGCATAAATGGACATCCACAGTTTGTTATACCTTTGTTTTTCTGCTTTGCAGCTAGTGTAATGGAAAGAAGTGTGGGTATGTTTAAAAATTCCTTAGGTCCTAATCATTGTATGAAATTGCTAATGGATATGCTGAGGTGATGAGGTGCTCAAAAGCTCCGTTTCACTAGTTCTAAGTCAAGTGTCTGTGTGACTGCTAACCATACCACGAGTCACAACCATATTTAAATGCATATTGCTTACAAGTTAGAACAAACAAAAATGTTTACTGTTGTAAAATGGGTCAGCGGGCCTTGACAAAATTATCATGATTTTATTAAGGTGTATGTCCTGTCTCTAACTCCTATGTGTTGTTTGTCTTTTAGAAAAAAAAAAAGACAAAAAAGAAAAAAGGATAATGGAGATTTTTTTGGATCCTCCTTCAAACAACCAACATCAGTGCTCAAAATAATTTTACTTCCCCATCTATCTTCAATTTCATTACCCTTTGCTTACATCTTAATTGTGCAGGGGAGTTGGATAGAAATAAACAAGGGGAATAAAGAGATAAGAAAATAAATGAAATTTGGTTTACTTTATGTTGTTTTAATAGATTATTAAAATAGGAGAAATGAAAAAATCAATAGAGAAATATAAAATTATTTTTAAAATTTTTATATAAAATTATTTTTAGAGTGGAGAAAACGAATCCATATAATCGAACTCAAATTTTTAGAATAAAAGCTTAGTTAAATTGAATTGAGTTGAGTATATAAAATTATTTTTGAGCATTCATCTGTGTTCAAGATTTTAAGTTCAGTGATTGCTTGACAAAATAATTATCATATTTTTTTTTCTTATATTTATTATCATGTAAAAAGATATTTAAATATTTTACTATAAATTACACCCATTTCCATTCATTTCCCACTAATTCTTCATTTCCCTTATTTTTCAGCTTCAGTCGCCACAGAAGAGAAGCCATCAACGGCGCCAAAAACAGTCTTGCAACCCATTAAAGAAAGCCCCGGCACCGTCAACTTGCCAAGCTTCAGGTGGCTGTCCAATCGGATTCTCCTTCTTGCTATAAGTAATTTTAATATAATTAAAAATTACATTTTCCCTAATTTCTTAATGTTTTTCTGACATCTCATCAAGAGTCGGCCAAACAAAGAGCTTAGTAATAAATTAATTGGTCAAACAAAGTTCAATGTGAACTTAGATTTTGAGAGTAAATAAAGAAAATTTGAATTTATTAAAAAAAAAAAAAGAATTCAGCTCTCTTCCCATGTGAAGCTGGGAAAGATAGTGTTACTGTCATAGCCATTTCCCAACAAGTTTCGTAATCAACAATGGCAAATATATGTAACTAGTTGGTAGAGTAGAATCCAAAATTTGTAAACGAGAAATAACTATATAAATATTTTAGCAATTTTTCAAATAGATGTAAATATATATTTATTAAAGTTTATTTAATGTATTTTCGCATTCACTAAGATTGATTTAACACACTAAAAGTATACAAGACTATAATTATAATGATAATTTTTTTTTCGTACTAGTGAAATACATTTATAATTAATATATTAAAATTTTATGGATATTAAAAAAAATAAATATTTTAGATATCTCCTGAAAACGTAAAATGTAAGTCAATAAATATTAGATTATCTCTATACTAGGTTCACAATAAAAAATTATAAAATAAAATCGATATATATGTAATGATTTTATTGTAATCGTTGATTGTGGTGGATCCCATGTGAGTCTCACAATTATTAATTATTATAATTAAATTATTATATATACAACGATTGTATTAAATGAAAATTCGTGCACCATTATTTTGCACAAAACTCTTTACCTTGGGTATTGTAGAATTCACGTATTTATTTCACTCATTTACTACTCTTTCATTTCGGTTAGCTAGACTTCTTTTGTAGATGATTGTGTAGGGTGCAATGCTCTTCCACAAGGCTGGGTTAAGATTAATTTTGATGCTGGAATGGATAAAGGCAAAGTAAGGATCCAATTGCAATCATCATTAGAGACCATTACTAGAATCTAATAGTGTGGAGCTTCAAATTTATTCTAGAAATCTATTCTCCCTTGATTCTTAAGGCCTTGGCATGTCGAGAGGCTGCATTACTTGCAAAATTGAAACGTTTTGATAGAATTACCTTAGAAGGTGACTCTACCTTTTCCATTCAAGTACTAAATGGTGGATCTTGCTATCTGATCATCTAAGATATTATAGATGATATTCAAGTGTTAGTTTTTTTTTTTTTTTTGGAAGATAATTATAGATTGCATTTAAAAGGGAGAGCTATTACAATATATGAGAGCTATTACAAATATGGGTATGTAGACAAATAAGTATAACAACATAAGGCCTAGCAGAAACTACGCCAAAAAAGAAAAGAAGCCATAATAAACCCATAACCACCAAAGCCCCTACTGAAAGCAAGGCCCAAAACCCAGTTAAGAGAACCCTAGGACTTGGTGGATCTGACCTGCATAGACATGGAAGAAGGAAAGGAAGCAAATGTTCAATCGCCAGAAATGCCGAAACCCATTACCAGTGCATGGGATGAAGTCATCGAAGGAGATCTCATACACGGGAAACCTCAAGCATATTGCCTAAAACAAAACCAACCAGAAAAGCCCTAAAGCAGCTAAAGGGGACCTCAGCAAAAACCAACAATACCCATACATCTCTATGCAGGCAACAAATAGGAGACAGTATCAAAATCTACATCAAGCAAAGCATGCTTCAAATAAAGAGGGACTGGACGCTAGCAAATGCATCAGTAACATCCTCAAAGATACTTAGCCTTTCAGAACCAATGTAGCAAATCATTCTCCAAAAGCTCCCATTGACAGTAGAGGATTAAGGGACTACAACCACCAAACCTTAAAGAATTAGCTCTCCAGTAGATCAAAGAAGACAGGAAGCAGAACTTATAGAACCCAAAATAACTGTCTCCATCAGTACTGGACCTGCCACAACAGACTCAAAATACTATTTATAACCCAACCTTAGAGGCAAGGAGGGAACCCACTTTCCAAGGCTAGTGGCAGACCGTCCCCTACTTAGAGGGGCAGAGGACAGTTGCAACTCGGCAAACGAAAAGGATTAAGTGCCAAAAAAACTAAACACCAAATAGAGAGAAATATCTATCTCTAAAACTAGAGAGAGGGAGATCCTAAAATTAGTTGCACACTCTAAGTGTTAGTTGTCTCTCGTTCATCAATCTTCTTTTATCATGTCAAAAGAATTGTAACATGGTTGCCCATAGAATTGCCTCTAATATATTGCATAATGTCTACTCTTGATGCAACCACATGACACAGTTCAATTATGCACTCTTTTCCTTACCCATATAGAGGTTAACGAATTTCCATCTTTCAACAAAAAAATACTATTTCTTCCATTTATTTTTATCTACTATTTAAGGGTTTTGAATAGTGATTAAAGAATCAATTAAACTACCTTAATTATAATAAAATACTTTTTAATTTGATTAAATTACTCTTTTATCTCATCTAATTAATAGTAAAGAGAGGAATTAAAATGAATTTTAAGAAATTATATAAATAATTATTACATTTAAGTAGATAAAAGGATAAAATTAAAAAAATAATTAATACTTCTTGATCTTCTTAAATTGATATATAATTATAGATAAAATAATTTTTTAAAAACAATAAATAAAAGTGAATGGAATTAATATTTTTTACTTAAATTAAATATATATTTTAAAATAAAAATAATTAATTTTAAAAATAATTTAATAATATAAATTATATAATTTTTATTAAAATGTATTAAAAATTAAATAAATAAAATTTATTATTTTAATTATATTAATGATATTTTTTGATATTTAAAAATAAAAATAAGCCTATTTTTATAAAATAATGGGAGTATTTACTTGTAGGCTTGAAGCAGTGAAAAGTAAAATCAGAATTTTTTTTTTAACTTTGTAAAATCACGATTAAGAAAAGGAAAATGCATGAAAATTTCTAGATGGCTGCATACGATGGCGAGTTGAAGCAGCGCCCAAGAAGCAAAAAAGTCTAAATAATGGGGGACAGGACAGAATGGTGGAAGCCACTGTTTATTTCCGCGTGGAATATTTCTTCACTAATTTTTTTTTTTTTTTTATCAAAGATAATTTCATTGAGCCTTGGCCAAGCAATAAAGAAGATGCAAGGATGACTTGATTCACAAGATTATATTAACTGGGAGGGCTAAGTAATCAGTTCAAATATAATTTTAACTGAATTTAATTATTAAAATTAAATTAGATAAATTATTATATTTTAAAAATTAAATAAAATAAAAATAAATAAAAAATTAAATCAAATTAAATTAAATTGTTCTATTTTAGATTAATTCAATTTGAATTGATCAATTTTTGAATTTGGATGAATTTTTTAATTTAGAGTTGATTTTTAAGCTATTTAATCTGATTTTAATTTTATTTTAAATTTAATAATTATTAATCAATGAAATTAAATAATTTATACATATATAATTATATATAATTCATAAATTTTTTATAAAAATAAATTAATTTAAAAATTAATAAAATAATTTAATCCGATTTAATTTAATAATTTTTTTTAAAAAATTAAATCGAATTAGAATAATTAAAAATTTTAAAATATAAAATTAAATTAAATTAAATTATTTTAAAAATTAAATTATTAAATTAAATTAAATCGACCAGTGCTCCCCTGCCAGACGGAGGAGTTGAGTTGTAGCTAGAGCAGGAGCAACTTTATTTCCTTGCCTTTAACTAACAAAAAGAAACAACATAAAAAGAGGAAGTTAGTATAGATTCTCTTTAATGATGCCCTTAAAGTAAGTGGATAGCTGGGGTAGCCCCTCACAGTCCTTGGATAACTGACAGAGAGTCTCCCTTAGTCAACAAGTAGCGATGTATGATGAAAAAAAAAAAAAAAAAAATTATTTTTTATTATAATTTATTTATTAATATATTTTTATTTAATAAATATTAAAAGTAAAATTCCTTAATTTTAAAATCATTTAATAATAAAAATTATTTAGTTTTTAATAAAAGAATATGAAAATAAAATTTATCATTAATTATATTAAATATATTTTTTAAAAATTATATAAATATAAGTCTTTTTTTTATATAGTATTTACTTTATATCCGCACTCATGGCTTTTATGCCCGATTATATGTTATCATGACTTTTAGCCATTCTGATATGTTATCATGGCTTTTTAGCCATACTGACTGCATATGTGGTTGACGTTCCGCGTCCCATGGTATGACGGCCCAAGGCACCGCGGTGTTTAGTGCTAACGACCCGTTATCCAGTTTAGTCAGCCTGTCATAGGTTATCTAGGCAGTGTAAATTATTAATTTTTTTTAAGAACATTAGTAATTAAAAACATTAGAAAGTATTGAATGAAATGAGAAAAAAAAAGATTAGCAATAGAAACATAACAAAAATATAATTTACAGAATCGTAGAGAGACCTCAAATACAATACTCTTAGAATAAAATGTATATTGAATATTATTACTGTAAGGCTATAAACTCAGTACTTCCAAAGAGGAACAAATTAGCATATAAGATAGTTAATACTAGAAATATCATTTTAAATCAAATTGATACTTGAATATTTAGAATGCTTGATTATTTATTTATTTGTATATATTATTTTCTTGTCATATTATTGCACCACTAAGCAGCAATGCTTAGCACGTGGATTTGTTTCCTCGTGCAGGTACTTTGACTGAGATTTTTGGGGTCCATATTTACAGAAATGTCAGAAGTGTTCAAAGTTGTCACCTCCTCAGCAATGCATGTAGATAGGACTCACAAAAGTTATTTTATGTTTTTATAATTAGTTATTATGTTGAAATGTAAATTATGGAATTGTAATTAATTTGTATATTATGTAAATTGTAAATTATGTAATTAGTTATAAATCATGTAAATCAATAAAGTTTGAGAATTTTGATACATAAATTGAGTATGAATGGATATGTATGCAAATGAGATTGTAAGAATTGAATGTGTGATGATGAGATTTTTATTGTAAAATATTATTAAAAATTTCAAGTAGGTGAATAGTGAAATACACCAAAAGGTAATAGAAACAGGGGAAATAACGCTGGTTTCTCCTTAGAAAAATAATTGATATTACAATATAATGAGTTCAAATTATTAAAAGAATAAAGTAAGATAAGTTAGGGTGCTCCGGCACCGAGTGTGACATGCCTTGCTCATTCACTTTATGATCGGGTGAGGGTGTTACATTCTCAAAGACAGGACTGTAATTAATGAAGATTATAGAAAGAGTATAGCAGGGTGAAGGTTGTGAATTTGGATTTGCTAGTGATGGCGCTCTTATGCAAGGTTCCAAGATATGTGTGCCCATCGTGGACAAATTCAGGAATGAGATTATGCAAGAGGCACACTATACACCCTACAGTGTCCACCCAGGCTCCACTAAGATGTACCATGATGTGAAAGATAGCTACTGATGGAATGGCATGAAGAGAGACATAGCAGACTTTGTGTCCAAGACATAAAGAGATAAGAAAATAAATGAAATTTGGTTTACTTTTTGGTTTACTTTATGTTGTTTTAATAGATTATTAAAATAGGAGAAGAGAAGAAATCAACAGAGAGATATAAAACTATTTTTAAAATTTTTGTATAAAATTATTTTTAGAGTGGAGAAAGCGAATTCATATAGCTGACTCTAAATTTTTTGGATAAACCTTTAGTTGAATTGAGTTGAGTATATAAAATTATTTTTGAGCATCCATCTATGAGTTCAAGATTTTATGTTCAGTGATTGCTTGACAAAATAATTATCATATTTTTTTTCCTTATATTTATTATCATGTAAAAAGAAAAGATATTTAAATATTTTACTATAAATTACACCCATTTCCATTCATTTCCCACTAATTCTTCATTTCCCTCATTTTTCAGCTTCAGTCGCCACAGAAGAGAAGCCGTCAACCGCACCAAAAACAGTATTGCAACCCATTAAAGAAAGCCCCGGCACCGTCAACTTGCCAAGCTTCAGGTGGCTGTCCAATCGGATTCTCCTTCTTGCTATAAGTAATTTTAATATAATTAAAAATTACATGTTCCCTAATTTCTTAATGTTTTTCTGACATCTCATCTACGAACGTCAAGAGTCAGCCAAACAGAGCTTAGGAATAAATTAATTGGTCAAACAAAGTTCAACGTGAACTTAGATTTCGAGAGGAAATAAAGAAACTTTGAATTTATTAAAAAAAAAAAAGAATTCAGCTCTCTTCCCATGTGAAGCTGGGAAAGATAGTGTTACCGTCATAGCCATTTCCCAACAAGTTTCGTAATCAACAATGGCAAATATATGTAACTAGTTGGTAGAGTAGAATCCAAAATTTGTAAACGGGAAATAACTATATAAATATTTTAGAAAATTTTCAAATAGATGTAAATATAAATTTATTAAAGTTTATTTAATGTATTTTCGCATTCACTAAGATTGATTTAACGCACTAATAGTATATAAGACTATAATTATAATGATAATTTTTTTTCGTACAAGTGAAATACATTTATAATTAATATATTGAAATTTTATGGATATTAAAAAAAATAAATATTTTAGATATCTCCTGAAAACGTAAAATGTAAGCTAATAAATATTAGATGATTTCTATACTAGGTTCACAATGAAAAATTATACAATAAAATCGATATATGTATAATGATTTCATTGTAACCGTTAATTGTGGTGGATCCCATGTAAGTCTCACAATTATTAATTATTATAATTAAACTATTATATATACAACGGTTGTATTAAATGAAAATTCGTGCACCATTGTTTTGCACAAAACTCTTTACCTTGGGTATTGTAGAATTCACGTATTTATTTCACTCATTTACTACTCCTTCATTTTGATTAGCTAGACTTCTTATTGTGTAGGGTGCAATGCTCTTCCAGAAGGCTGGATTAAGACTAATTTTGATGCTGGAATGGATAAAGGCAAAGTAAGGATCCAATTGCAATCATCATTAGAGACCATTACTAGAATCTAATAGTGTGGAGCTTCAAATTTATTCTAGAAATCTATTCTCCCTTGATTCTTAAGGCCTTGGCATGTCGAGAGGCTGCATTACTTGCAAAATTGACACGTTTTGATAGAATTATCTTAGAAGGTGACTCTACCTTTTTCATTCAAGTACTAAATTGTCGTACGTTACTCCTCTGTAAGGTATAACATGATCCCGTTGTATACCTAATGAATTACCGTACTTCGCCTACCGATAACCCATTAAATATACTACAAGAGATTTTAAAACAATTTTCTTACTTTTTGAAAGTGGTAAGTATTTTTGGTAGGAATTTAAAACATTTAATTAAGGTTTTAAAGTCATATATAATTTTTCTCTATTTTCATTTTTTCACAAATTTTAGAAAAATTTCAGTAGAGTGCCGGCAGTATTTGAGAAAACTGAAAAATTTTTACCTGTGGAAAACACTTCCAAATATACACTTCATCAAATCACAACTACCATTTCAACTCAAATCATCACAATTTCTCCCAAACTCCATAATTCAAAGTAATTCTCAATTTAAATATTTTCATAATACACAGTCATCGAGGAAAAACTAATTTACATACGTCAATCAATTTTTACAACAGAAAATCTAAAATAATATTATTACAAAATCTGTACAAACTGCTCAAGACCCATTTACATACAGTTACATACATCAAACTAAACATTATAATTAGGGTATAAAATTTATACCCGACAAAATATCCAAAAGTAGCACAACAGTCCTTAGTAGCTTACTCAGCTGCTCTACTAGTCTCTTTACCTGCGATAGCAATAAAAAGCTATTGCTGAGTACTATAACTCAGTGGTGCACAACATACTAAAATATAATTTTATGTATAAATTAAATCACATTTATTTAATTAAGGTGCTAGAAATGAAAAGCAGATACAAAATACAATTTATATTTTTAATCAAACATTCTCATTTCAGAAATCACAAAACAAATTTCAGAAAAATACACAGCTATATCATGCCATCAATACAATGTTCATCTCAATAGCCAGAGGCTTATGAAGAATCACAAGGCTAGCTAGTGCAATCTATGGGTACCCATTCAATTTCTTCCTCTACTGGCACACACCTCAACACTTCAGTCAGAGAGGGAATCAAAATTCAAAACTAATTCTTCCCACTAGTCATGTTAGTGAGGCATTCAAATATATGGTCATGACATTGTGGTTTCAAAACTATCTCAATAATTTTCCAAACATTTAATGACAAATAACATACATGCAATTAAATTTTTAACAATTTAGATCAATAGCATAATATACATTTCAATTACCATTTTGCAATATAAATAAATCACAATTCATTTCATGTACTTTGCAAAGGAAATTTAAAGAATATTTTATGTTGTGCACAAACCTCGTGCAAGTCGCCTTTAGGCTTTGACTCGACATCTCGAGTTCTTTCTCATTATTCCTTTTAACTGAAACACAAAATTTCACAGTGTTTCAGTTTCACAACTTATAATAAATCCAAAAACAAATTCAAATCTATTTATTTCTAGCTCTAATATGCTTAAATTGACGTTCTTTAAAATTTGCATTTTGGGGTTACTATTCACGATACTATTCAAGTCAATTTGTTGACTTTCTTATGCTTAATAGTTATAGGGATTTCAATTTCACCCACATACCATATTTTGGTTATCAATTTTGTTGGTTTTAGTTATTCCTTAGATTTTTAGGTTTCCTAGGCACAATTTCAAAATTTTCATATTTAGTGTCATGTATTGTACTGTTCCATTGGTTATGTCGTTGTTAGAATTTGGCAAAGTGTTCTTCATAAAACTTGTTTCTTATTGTCTTAAATTTAATTTCCTTTTTGAATCACTCCATTTAGAGTTTTGTAACCCAAGTTATGGCCATTTGAATAGGGCTGGCCGGATTGGTC
Source organism: Hevea brasiliensis (assembly GCF_030052815.1). NCBI lineage: Eukaryota > Viridiplantae > Streptophyta > Magnoliopsida > Malpighiales > Euphorbiaceae > Hevea > Hevea brasiliensis. Next base: position 108,084,106 of record NC_079496.1, on the reverse strand, counting down.
TACCCAGAATTTCTGGGCACCTAATTTGGTTCTGGCAGTTTTGGACCATTAACTTTAGGTGGCAAAATGACTGGGTTATGGATAGAATTTGGGTTGGTATTCTTCATGAAAGTTGTAGTGCTATGTTATACCTTTCCAATGCCACAAAAATAAGATCATTTGGACCTGTATATCATAAGTTATAGCCAAATGAACAAACACTGTTTATTTAGTCATTTTGGTACAGTGGCAGTAAACTACACCCGGGTTTGACCTAATTGTTCACTATCCTAATGTCATTTTCTGGGCATGGTTCCTGAATGAAAAATGGGCCATTATGTGTCTATTTTCATTCTCAATTGGCCTCACACTAATTAGGTTGATAAATTTTCAGTTTTAGTCTCTGAAAGAGACCTAGGTCAAGCTGCCAGAATAGTGACCCTAACCAATCCGAATTGCACTTGGTTTCTACCAATTCAAACATACCACAAATGGTCCCAATTGACCATTTCTCACTTCAATTAGGGTCATTTGCACCAATTGACAATTTCCCAAAATTTTCCCCAATTTTTTCCATGCTCAAGAACCCTAATTACACAAATTTAAAATCCAATACAATCAAAGTATATTTTCATGGTCTACATACATAACTCAACCTAAACAACTATTCAAATACATCAAAATCATTCAATCTAAACCCTACCATAAGCTGGCTGAAAATCCTCTTTGATCCCCCATAATAATTTTCTTTTGTTTTTAAGTTAATTTCTAGGTTCATTGAGCTAAGAACACAAGAATTAAACTAAAAGTTTCAATTTAACTCACTAACCTTAAACTTTGAAGTTCAATATTCAATTCTACTCCTTTTTTCTTCTTTCTTTCTTGCTCAATCACCTTCTTTAGTATAGATTAAAAGCTTTTTAAGATTTAGGGTTGGAATTTATGGGACACAATCAAGAAATTCAAGCTTTAAAAGCTTGTTAATGGAGGTTGGCTATGGAGATCTTCAAGAGAGAGAGGGGCTGCCGATTTCATGAAGGAAGAAGAATGACTTTTTTTCTTTTAATTTTTATGTATTTGTCTTCTTTAAACAATTTTTGACTTGGTCAATATTGGTGGGAAATTAAAAAAAAATCAATTATGATGTAATAACTTTTTAAATTTTCTTTTTCTTTTGCATTTATTTTTTCATTAGTTCTTTAATTTAATTATCGATTCCTAAATTTTCGTTTTTCCAATTTCATTAAACAGTTAGGTCAGGAGTCAGCTCTAGGCGTGAATTAACCAATTTACCCATCACCGGCTCCATCTGATTTACAAGTTATTCGATATTTCTTTTGAATCCCTGACCTAATTATTTGACCTGCTTAACAATTCTTTTCTATGATTTTCTCTTTTCCACTAGGTTTTTCATAGTCCTAAGGACCGCGGCGTCACATTTTTCGGTTCAAAATTAGGGTTACGATGGCCTTCGTAGTCACTTCCCGGGAAAGTCACCCATCGCTGTGACTCCCAGCTCATTTAACCTTTTATATTTTGTTTTTCTTCTTTATACTTAATTATTTGACAATTACTAATTATTTGTATTCAGGGCTTATCTAGGTGTCTTAGAAGTGATTCTAATTTCCTTAATTGTCCGGACCGACACCGGTCACCGGAATAGTGAAATATACCAGGCTATGCAAATAGGGCTGTTACATAAATGGTGGATCTTGCCATCTGATTATCTAAGATATTATAGATGATATTCAAGTGTTAGTTTTTTTTTTTGGAAGATAATTATAGATTGCATTTAAAAGGGAGAGCTATTACAATATATGAGAGCTATTACAAATATGGGTATGTAGACAAACAAGTATAACAACATAAGGCCTAGCAGAAACTACGCCAAACAAGAAAAGAAGCCATAATAAACCCATAACCACCAAAGCCCTTGCTGAAAGTAAGGCCCAAAACCCAGTTAAGAGAACCCTAGGACTTGGTGGATCTGACCTGAATAGACATGGAAGAAGGAAAGGAAGTAAATGTTCAATTGTCAGCAATGCCGAAACCCATTACCAGTGCATGGGATGAAGTTATCGAAGGAGATCTCATACACGGGAAACCTCAAGCCATATTGCCTAAAACAAAACCAACCAGAAAAGCCCCAAAGCAGCTAACGGGGACCTCAGCAAAAACCAACAATACCCATACATCTCTATGCAGGCAAAAAATAGGAGACAGTGTCAGAATCTACATCAAGCAAAGCATCCTTCAAATAAAGAGGGACTGGACGCTAGCAAATCCATCAGTAACATCCTCAAAGATACCTAGCCTTTCAGAACCAATGTAGCAAATCCTTCTCCAAAAGCTCCCATTGACAGTAGAGGATTAAGGGACTACAACCACCAAACCTTAAAGAATCAGCTCTCCAGTAGATCAAAGAAGACAGGAAGCAGAACTTATAGGTCCCAAAATAACTGTCTCCATCAGTACTGGACCTACCACAATAGACTCAAAATACTATTTATAACCCAATCCTAGAGGCAAGGAGGGAACCCACTTTCCAAGGCTAGTGGCAGACAGTCCCCTACTTAGAGGGGCAAAGGACAGTTGTAGCTCAGCAAACGGAAGGGATTAAGTGCCAAAAAAACTCACCAAATAGAGAGAAATATCTCTAAAACTAGAGAGAATGAGGTCCTAAAATTAGTTGCACACTCTAAGTGTTAATTGTCTCTCGTTCATCGATCTTCTTTTATCATGTCAAAAGAATTGTAACATGGTTGCCCATAGAATTGCCTCTAATATATTGCATAATGTCTACTTTTGATGCAACCACATGGCACTGTTCAATTATACACTATTTTCCTTACCCACATAGAGGTTAATGAATTTCCATCTTTCGACAAAAAAATACTATTTCCTCCATTTATTTTTATCTACTAGTTAAGGATTTTGTATAGTGATTAAAGAATCAATTAAACTACCTAAATTATAATAAAATACTTTTCAATTTGATTAAATTACTCTTTTATCTCATCTAATTAATAGTAAAGAGAGGAATTAAAATGAATTTTAAGAAATTATATAAATAATTATTATGTTTAAGTAGATAAAAGGATAAAATTAGAAAAATAATTAATACTTCTTGATCTTCTTAAAATGATGTATAATTATAGATAAAATAATTTTTTAAAAATGATAAATAAAAGTGAATGAAATTAATATTTTTTATTTAAATTAAAATATATATTTTAAAATAAAAATCATTAATTTTAAAAATAATTTAATAATATAAATTATATAATTTTTATTAAAATATATTAAAAATTAAATTAATAAAATTTATTATTTTAATTATATTAATGATATTTTTTGATATTTAAAAATAAAAATAAGCCTATTTTTATAAAATAATGGGAGTATTTACTTGTAGGCTTGAAGCAGTGAAAAGTAAAATCAGAATTTTTTTTTTTTTAACTTTGTAAAATCACGATTAAGAAAAGGAAAATGCATGTAAATTTCTAGATGGCTGGATACGATAGCGAGTTGAAGCAGCGACCAATAAGCGAAAAAGTCTAGGTAATGGGGACAGGACAGAATGGTGGAAGCCACTGTTTATTTCCGCGTGGAATATTTCTTCACTATTTTTTTTTTTTTATCAAAGATAATTTCATTGAGCCTTGGCCAAGCAATAAAGAAGATGCAAGGATGACTTGATTCACAAGATTATATTAAATGGGAGGGCTAAGTAATCAGTTCAAATATAATTTGAACTGAATTGAATTATTAAAATTAAGTTAAATAAATTATTATATTTTAAAAATTAAATTAAATAAAAGTAAATGTAAAATCAAATTAAATCAAATTGTTCTATTTCAGTTTGATTCAATTTGAATTGATTAATTTTTAAATTTGGATAAATTTTTTAATTTAGAGTTAATTTTTAAGTTATTTAGTTTGATTTTGACTTTATTTTAAATTTAATAATTATTAATTAATAAAATTAAATAATTTATATATATATAATTATATATAATTCATAAATTTTTTATAAAAATAAATTAATTTAAAAATTAATAAAATAATTTAATTCGATTTAATTTAATAATTTTTTTAAAAAAAATTAAATCGCATTAGAATAATTAAAAATTTTAAAATATTAAATTAAATTAAATTAAATTATTTTAAAAATTAAATTAAATTATTAAATTAAATCGACCAGTGCTCCCCTACCAGACGGAGGAGTTGGGTTGTAGATAGAGCATGAGCAACTTTATTTCCTTGCCTTTAACTAACAAAAAGAAACAACATAAAAAGAGGAAGTTAGTATAGATTCTCTTTAATGATGCCCTTAAAGTAGTGGATAGCTGGGGTAGCCCCTCACAGTCCTTGGATAACTGACAGAGAGTCTCCCTTGGTCAACAAGTAGCGATGTATGATGAAAAAATTAAAAAAAAAATTTATTATAATTTATTTATTAATATATTTTTATTTAATAAATATTAAAAGTAAAATTCCTTAATTTTAAAATCATTTAATAATAAAAATTATTTAGTTTTTAATAAAAGAATATGAAAATAAAATTTATCATTAATTATATTAAATATATTTTTTAAAAATTATATAAATATAAGCCCTTTTTTTTATATAGTATTTGTTTTATGTCCGCACTCATGGCTTTTATACCCGATTATATGTTATCATGGCTTTTAGCCATTCTGATATTTTATCATGGCTTTTTAGTCATACTGACTGCATACGTGGTTGACATTCCGCGTCCCATGATATGATGGCCCGAGGCACCGCGGTGTTTAGTGCTAACGACCCGTTATCCAGTTTAGTCAGCCTGTCATAGGTTACCTGGGCAATGTAAATTATTAATTTTTTTAAGAACATTAGTAATTAAAAACATTAGAAAGTATTGAATGAAATGAGAAAAGAAAAGATTAGCAATAGAAACATAAAAAAAATACAATTTACAGAATCGTAGAGAGACCTCAAATACAATACTCTTAGAATAAAATGTATATTGAATATTGTTACTGTAAGGCTATAAACTCAGTACTTCCAAAGAGGAACGAATTAGCATATAAGATAGTTAATACTATAAATATCATTTTAAATCAAATTGATACTTGAATATTTAGAATGCTTGATTATTTATTTATTTGTATATATTATTTTCTTGTCATATTATTGCACCACTAAGCAGTAATGCTTAGCACGTGGATTTGTTTCCTCGCGCAGGTACTTTGACTGAGATTTTTGGGGTCCATATTTACAGAAGTGTCAGAAGTATTCAAAGTTGTCACCTCCTTAGCAATGCATGTAGATAGGACTCACAAAAGTTATTTTATGTTTTTATAATTAGTTATTATGTTGAAATGTAAATTATGGAATTGTAATTAATTTGTATATTATGTAAATTGTAAATTATGTAATTAGTTATAAATCATGTAAATCAATAAAGTTTGAGAATTTTGATACATAAATTGAGTATGAATGGATATGTATGCAAATGAGATTGCAAGAATTGAATGTGTGATGATGAGATTTTTATTGTAAAATATTATTAAAGATTTCAAGTAGGTGAATAGTGAAATACACCAAAAGGTAATAGAAACAGGGGAAATTACGCTGGTTTCTCCTTAGAAAAATAATTGATATTACAATATAATGAGTTCAAATTATTAAAAGAATAAAGTAAGATAAGTTAGGGTGCTCCGGCACCGAGTGTGACATGCCTTGCTCAGCTACACTGCAGTCGGGTGAGGGGTGTTACATTCTCAGCACAGGGACCTGTAATTAATGAAGATTATAGAAAGAGTATAGCAGGGTGAAGGTTGTGAATTTGGATTTGCTAGTGATGGCGCTCTTATGCAAGGTTCCAAGATATGTGTGCCCATCGTGGACAAACTCAGGAATGAGATTATGCAAGAGGCACACTATACACCCTACAGTGTCCACCCAGGCTCCACTAAGATGTACCATGATGTGAAAGATAGCTACTGATGGAATGGCATAAAGAGAGACATAGCAGACTTTGTGTCCAAGTGTTTGACTTGTCAGAAAGTGAAGTTTAAACACCAGGGGCTGTCAGGGAAGCTGCAAGAGCTCCCTATCCCAGAATGGAAGTGGGAAATGATCACTATAGATTTTGTAACTGTTGCCTCATACCACGCGGGCATATGATTCGATATGAGTAATTGTAGATCGTCTGACTAAATCAGCTCATTTCTTACCTGTGAGAACCACCTATTCTTTTGCACAATACACCAAGCTCTATGTTCGAGAAATAGTCAGATTGCATGGAGTTCCTGCTTCCATAATATTTGACAGAGGACCCCCAGTTCACATCTAGGTTTTGGAAAAAGCTACAAGAGGCACTTAGCACGCAGCTAAACTTTAGTACCGCCTTCTACCCCCAGACAGATGGGCAGTCCGAAAGGATAATTCAGACACTGGTGGATATGCTTTGTATCTCAATTACATTATTTGGGCGATCTTTCAAAATCAGCACTACATTCTACCTATCTTAAGACTACTCTGAAGCCTAGAATGCTGGCCTATATCGAAGCCTAGTCTTGTGGCTGAATCAAAAGATGTGTTTGATCAGAAAGCCAGCCACAAATATTAGATAGATGTGCAGCTCAGATAGGGTGACTATGACTTTCATGATATTGAGCGGAGTCATCGCCGATGTCATTGACCAGAACCGAGCTGCAGTCGGGACGCCCGATATGGTTGGAAGCCAAATGAACTTCAAGAGGCGGTCATCGACATCAAGATTGAAATTAGCAGTCCTCTTATCCGAGATCGGTCTACCGATTGTAACAATAGACCGATTCGAGATCGGCACAGCCGTCATTTTCGATCTTGATCAGTAAATTAGTCAAGTTCCCTCACTGTCATTAGATGACGTTCTCATAGCTCTCCGATCGCCGGGGTCATAAATTTTCAGGCGAGGGGCAAAGGAAACAGTCAGAAAAAGATCAAAATGGCCATCATAATTAGAATTATCACCAGAAAAGCTAGAATTGGGGAAGTGGTGCATTGAAAATAAACTAAAAAAGGAAAAGTGAAGTGTGAAGGTGATTTCCTATTACTGCATATATATAGGGCCTTGGCATTTATTGCATACAGAACCCGAAGCGGACGCATCGGTAACTAAAGAATTTATTGCTTTGACCAATGCAAGTTAGATAGAGAGGAAAGATCAGGAACGAGAGAGTTCTTACCCTAGTTCTCAGCTTAAATTCTTAAATACACTAAGAGATCGGGGGAGAGTTTTTACCCGAATTCTCGGTCAAAATCTTAATAAAATATGTGAAGATCAGGGGAGAGTTCTCACCCGAAATCTTCTGCTTAAATTTTAACAGAATACATTAAGAGATCGGGAGAGAGTTCTTACATGAATTCTCTTAGCTTAAATCCAAACTAAAATATCACAAACTTCAATATTCGAATTAACCCCCAATAAAAATCTATTACACAACACCTATTCACTGAAGGGTCATCTCATATGCTCGTGCTCTTGGGCAACCCTAAATAGTGAAATATCAAATATTCCTTTTATCCGCACAAATGATTAACATCATCAGCCTAACCCCTAAATTATCAATTTATAAAGAGCATAACACTAAACTTGCTTACCCTCGTTAAGGGACGAGGTGGGGTGCCTAACACCTTTCTCACCCGTATACGGACCTCGAACCTAAAATCTCTATTTTCAAAGTGGATTATAATTTTTAAAAAATGGTTTTCTTTAATTTTCTTCAAAATTAAAGTGGCGACTCCTCACTTTTCCCACTTCGGTGAGAATTTGTCAGGCGACCTCAAAACCTTTGCGACATGGACGCTAGCAAATGCATCAGTAACATCCTCAAAGATACCTAGCCTTTCAGAACCAATGTAGCAAATCCTTCACCAAAAGCTCCCATTGACATTAGAGGATTAAGGGACTACAACCACCAAACCTTAAAGAATCAGCTCTCCAGTAGATTAAAGAAGACAGGAAGCAGAACTTATAGGTCCCAAAATAACTGTCTCCATCAGTAGTGGACCTACCACAACAGACTCAAAATACTATTTATAACCCAACCCTAGAGGCAAGGAGGGAACCCACTTTCCAAGGCTAGTGGCAGACCGTCCCCTACTTAGAGGGGCAGAGGACAGCTGCAGCTCGATAAACGGAAGGGATTAAGTGCCAAAAAAACTAAACACCAAATAGAGAGAAATATCTCTCTCTAAAACTAGAGAGAAGGAGGTCCTAAAATTAGTTGCACACTCTAAGTGTTAGTTGTCTCTCGTTCATCAATCTTCTTTTATCATGTCAAAAGAATTGTAACATGGTTGCCCATAGAATTGCCTCTAATGTATTGCATAATGTCTACTTTTGATGCAACCACATGACACAGTTCAATTATGTGCTCTTTTCCTTACCCACATAGAGGTTAATGAATTTCCATCTTTCGACAAAAAAATACTATTTCTTCCATTTATTTTATCTACTATTTAAGGGTTTTGTATATTAAAGAATCAATTAAACTACCTAAATTATAATAAAATACTTTTTAATTTGATTAAATTACTCTTTTATCTAATCTAATTAATAGTAAAGAGAGGAATTAAAATGAAATTTAAGAAATTATATAAATAATTATTACGTTTAAACAGATAAAAGGATAAAATTAGAAAAATAATTAATACTTCTTGATCTTCTTAAAATGATATATAATTATAGATAAAATAATTTTTTAAAAATGATAAATAAAAGTGAATGAAATTAATATTTTTTATTTAAATTAAAATATATATTTTAAAATAAAAATCATTAATTTTAAAAATAAAATAATAATATAAATTATATAATTTTTATTAAAATATATTAAAAATTAAATAAATAAAATTTATTATTTTAATTATATTAATAATATTTTTTGATATTTAAAAATAAAAATAAGCCCATTTTTATAAAATAATGGGAGTATTTACTTGTAGGCTTGAAGCAGTGAAAAGTAAAATCAGAATTTTTTTTTTAACTTTACAAATCACGATTAAGAAAAGGAAAATGCATGAAAATTTCTAGATGGCTGCATACGATAGCCAGTTGCAACAGTGACCAAGGAAGCAAAAAAGTTTATTTCCGCGTGGAATATTTCTTCACTATTTTTTTTTTTTTTATCAAAGACAATTTCATTGAGCCTTGGCCAAGCAATAAAGAAGATACAAGGATGACTTGATTTACAAGATTATATGAAATGGTAGGGCTAAGCACTCGGCTTAAATTAAATTGAACTGAATTGAATCATCAAAATTAAATTAGATAAATTATTATATTTTAAAAATTAAATAAAATAAAAATAAATAAAAAATCAAATCATATTAATCTATTTTATTTCAGTTTGGTTTGAATTAATTAATTTTTTAGTTTAAATAAATTTTTTAATTTAAAATTAATTTTTAATTTATTTAGTCTGATTTTGACTTTATTTTGAATTTAATAACTATTAATCAATAAAATTAAATAATTTATATATATAAAATTACATATAATTTATAAATTTTTTATAAAAATAAATTAATTTTAAAAATTAATAAAATAATTCAATTCAATTTAATAAATTTTTTCTTTTTAAAATTAAATTAAATTAAAATAATTAAAATTTTTAAAATATAAAATAAAATAAAATAAAATTATTTTAAAAATTAAATTAAATTAAATTAAATTAAATTATTAAATTAAAATAATTTACTTTAATTTATCCGATTCAAATCCACCGGTGCTCCCCTACCAGACGGAGGAGTTGAGTTGTAGATAGAGCATGAGCAACTTTATTTCCTTGCCTTTAACTAACAAAAAGAAACAACATAGAAAGAGGAAGTTAGTGCAGATTCTCTTTAATGATGCCCTTAATGTAAGTGGATAGCTGGTGTAGCCCCTCACAGTCCTTTGGATAACTGACACAGAGTCTCCCTTAGTCAACAAGTAGCGATGTATGATGAAAAAATTAAAAAAAAAAAAACTATTTTTTTATTATAATTTATTTATTAATATATTTTTATTTAATAAATATTAAGTAAAATTCATTAATTTTAAAATCATTTAATAATAAAAATTATTTAGTTTTTAATAAAATAATATGAAAATAAAATTTATTATTAATTATATTAAATATATATTTTTAAAATTATATAAAAATAAGTCTTTTTTTATATATAAAAAAAAGGAGTATTTGCTTCTAGACTCGAAGCCATGAAAAGTAAAATCCGGATTAAGAAAAGGAAAATGCATGAAAAATTCTGAATGGCTCTATACGATGACGTGTTGAAGTGGCGACCAAGCAGCAAAAAAGTGTAAATAATGGGACCGAGTGGAGGGAGGCGCGAAATATTTGTGCACCATCCTTCTTTTATCAGTGGGTTTTAATAAAAATATTTTCAAATTTAAAATTTTATTTTTTATTTTTATAAAAATCATTTGATATTTAAAAATTTATTAATTCAATTAATTTAAATTTATATCAAATAACCTCGTAAAAAAAAGTAAAGTATTTTCTCTCAAATTTTAAAGATATTTTATACCCAAAACTGAAATAAATAATTATATATTTAATATTGTCATATAAATAAATTTTTTTATTATTAACATATAAATAAAATTATAAATAATTTTATTCATAAAATAAAAAAATTATTCACATTACTATCATTTTAAGCTATATAAAATTTTAAATGAATTTTATTATGGTATATTTTCGAGTATATTTATCTTTTTTTTTTTTTTTTTTTTTTTAGTCTTCATCAAACAGCAGCGACGTAAGATGAACAGTGAGTGTGTGAGCTAGACCACCCCTCCAAGAAGTCGCTGCTGACTACTTATAGGGGTGAGCACTGACATTGGTAGACAGGATTGGATTGTGAATTTTGTTGTCAGAATTTTCTTTGCATTTGTCTCTGTCTCTGTCGATTGAAAATGTTCACACTTAGTTCTAAAGCTACTGCTTCCTCTTCCGCTAGTTTGCAGTCTTCTCTCCTCTCATCTCCTCGGACTCCTCCCGTTTCAATTCCGACGCTTGCTGTTTTAGGAAGAGGGATGAATAACAACTCCTGCCCCTCCTCCCCGGTCTCCTCCTTCTCCTCCTCAGGTGAGTGCCTTTTTTTTCTTGTACCATTCAATTGTTGTTTTCTCTTTCCCCCACTAATTTTCTATTTGTTTTCTTTTAACAGGCACGACTGGCCCACCGCAGTTAGTCATGCAAAACGTGCCTGTTGGATGGAGATTCCACCCCTCCGAGGAAGAACTGGTTGATTATTATTTGAAGAGGAAGAGGCGTGGTGATCCTATAGATGGCATGGACATTGGCGAGGTTGATAAATTATGCGATCATGATCCTAAGGATCTTCCAGGTAACTACTGTTACTAAATAAATTTCTTCTCTTCTTTTCTTTCGAAGTAGACAGTTAACGATGATATATGTTTGTGTAGATCTTTTCAAGAATAAATCTAAGGATAAGGTGTGGTATTTCTTTTGTCTTCGCCTGCATCACAAAAATGGCCTGACTAATAGGAAGGGAAAGGGTGGATACTGGAAGTCCACAGGTGACCCTCGCTGGATCATGGCTGAAGATAGTGATGAGGTGATTGGAATAAAGAGAACTTTGGTTTTCCATAATCCTGACGCCACTCAATGGGTCATACATGAGTATGAGTACACCGCAGCCGCAGCAATCAACACGCCTACTGAGGTAATTGCCTATACTCTGTCATATGAGATAGGAACTTTTACTGGTGTGGAAGGAGTTGTTCATTTTGGCGTTCTCTTTCTGTATTCTAATATAGGCATGCGATTTACAAAAATATGCATTTGGAGAATCACCTTGGTGTTTGTTGGAATGAGGCAAAATAAAATCTTTCATAAATTATTATTTGTGATATAATTGAAATCGGATTTTTAATGCAGTCAATGGGTATAGGAATTTTAATCAGAACCCTTGAACTGAAGTGATGACATGAATTTTAGCTGATATTGACTCATGTCGGTTTTATTATTTTCTTGAGATTTTGGTGATATAAATCCCTTACTGCAATTGTGACTTTCCGTTTTGTTCTGTTATTTCTTCAAAGTTTTGATAAAATAAACACTTGCAGCATTTAGAAATTTGTTTTTTTGCTGATCTAAGGCATGATATGGAATTTCACGTAGTTAACTTCTTGCTATGTGTTTGTGCAGGACAATTATGTTCTTTGTAAATTAAAGATAAAATCAAATAAGAAGGAAAAGGCAAGTAAGAGGTCAAAGAAAGCTGAACCAGATTGCAGAACAAGGCCTAAAAAGAAGGCAAGAAAATGTGAATCAGACAGTAATTTGACTTCTGCTTCCTCTTCTACTTCCAAAAATAAAAAGTTAGAGGAGACTATTGCTAATTCAGCCTATGGTGAAGGTGAACCAAGCAACAATACGATTTTGGATTTAGAAAATCAAAATCTAAGTATGGCTACTATCTCAACCTGTAACAAAGGTGAGACAAGCTGCCCGATGGCTTCTAATTTTGAGAATCATTCTTATAATAAAGCTGTTGTTTCAACTTGTAATAAAGGTGAAACAAGTTGCCCAACGGCTTCCTATTTGGAGAATCTTAGTCCAAATGAGATGACTGTTATGTCATCATACAAGGAAGTTGAACCAAGTAGCCAAAGAGCTTCTGGTTTAGGAAACCAAAGTCCATATGAGATAACTACTCTTTCAACCAATAACAAAAGTGAAACGAGTTGTTTTAGGACTTGTGATTTTGAAAATCATAATTCAAATGTTTTTGAGACTTGTGATTTTGAAAATCATAATTCAAATGTTTTTGAGAAAGTAACACCAAGTTACCTTGTTCCTTTGGATTTTGAAAAGCAAGATCCTAGTAAAATCTTGGACACATCAGCCTCCATAGAAGGTGAACAGTTTCCTCTCTTGGAAACACCTTCTGATTTTGAACATCAAAATCAATATAGGAAGGTTGATGTGTCAGTCAATGAAAATCATAGAAGTCCCTCAATGGCTTCTAATACTGGAGAAACTAAATCTCAAGGAATGCAAAGTCAATATAAGAAGACAAATATGCCATTCCTTGAAGATTGTCCTGGTTCCTCAATGGGTTCTAACATCCAAGACGTTATGTATCAAGAAGGGCAAAGCCAATATGACATAGAGATTCCAATCCCTGAAGATGATGATCTGTTGAGTGTTTTTGGTGTAGATAAATTTCCTGAGGTGAGAAATGGTAATGCGTAATGGACAGTTCTTACTTCTATGCATGTGAAGCAAAAGAAGCAGATTCTGAACTTATGTTTATTTTTTCTGCAGATAAGCCCTCAACTTTTGGACGAGCTTATGGCAAGTTTTGACCCACAAGACAGCCTCAACTCTGCACCACAGCCGCCTATTTGCGTCAATGAAAGCCTCAATAGCAATGCCATGGGTGCCTCCGTGCCTATTTGAATAGGATATGTTCCTATTAGGTTCCTGCTTGGGAACTAAACAACCTAATACTAAAAACGGACTGAGTTTAGTTTTTGTATTTCTAAACAGGTATGTCCCTCTGCTTTGTACTAAACGTGTCGGAAAGAAATTAAAACAATTAGTGTAGAAACCAAACAGTACTAGTTGTTTGGTTCCCACGTCAATGGTTGATCTTCCCGCTGGTTAGCCTGATAATGGATGTGCTGAGTTTGACTCAGATTTAGTAACTGCAGCTTTTAGCTGCAATCCATCATTACATGGCCTTTATCCTCCTAAGTTTATAGGCTATATTCTTACAAAAATGTTACCATGACTCTTCCTATGGAGTTATGATTAGACTATTGTCTTCTGTTCGGAATATGTAAACAAGAAGTGTTATTTAACTTCTATGTATGGTTCTGTTCCTTATTTATGAATGTATAACAGCTTGTATTTTCCGAGTACCTACCTCTGTATTGTTGTAAAAATGTTGAATAAAATGTTCAGCTTCACTGAAAATTCAATTTGCCCTGTCTTACACTTTTCAGGCATTGGTTTGCCAATGCATTAACTATAGAAATGTGGTGATTTTTAATTTTATTTGTGATAGTTAAGAATGATTAAAATTTCTTTATATCTATATAATGGTGGTAGACTGGCAGCAGAATTATTAAATTTTTAAAATATAAATTATTAATAAAAATATTTTCATGTAAATTATTAACTAAAAATTTAATTTTTACGTGCTCTTCGTAGTCTAGAGATGGCAATCAGTCGAATATTCGTAGGTATTCAATTCGACTAAAAGATAAATTTAAATAATATATAATTAAATTTAAGTAATAATATACACATTGAGTTCGGCTTAGAATATCTGTATTGAGTTCGGCTTAGGATATCTGTTTTCAATGTTGCATATCCATTTGTATAAAAAATTATTTAAAATATTATATTTTAAATAAATAGAATTTAGCTATTTTATATAATGATTAAATTTTAAAATATAAATTATTAATAAAAATATTTTTACTTAGATTATTAATTAAAATATAAAAATAAAAGAACTCGAGTATTATTCAAATAATAATAATTGGGCTTGGATAAATTTGGATAATTGAGAATAAATTTTAATTGAGTTTTGAATAAATTTGAGGAGTGCATACGGTCTGGTTTCGAATTGGAACCGAACCGGAACTGATTCGGTCAAAATCGATCTGGAACCGGCTTCGAACAGTCCTTATATGGTTTGGTTTAGGTTCATATTTTTAGGAACCATGAACAGACGGTTCTGAACCGGATTGAATCGACAGTTCGGAACCAGACCAAACATGTGATTGAAATATAAAATAATTCAATAAATACCTCACCCCACTCCTAATTCATTTATAGATATTATTAATTCTCTACATAATTATTCTTTACACTCTCTTTAATTTTTACTACTTTTTTAATTTCTCTCAAATTCTTATTTTTAATATTTAAAATACTTAAAAAATAAATTAATGAAAAATATTTTTTTAATTAAAGAAAAAATAAAAAAAAATAATTTTCTCTTTTCAAAAGATAAAATTATTTTTTATATTTTGATAATCTTATTAAAATATAAAAACACATATTATGTATGATATAAATACATAATATTAGTTTAATATTATAACCAAACATTGAAAAAATTCCCATGAAAAATATTTTCTTAAAAAATAATTTTCATAAAAAATATTTTTCATATATATATATATATATATATATATATATATATATTATTTTCGCAAAACAAAGTCAAAGTAAAAATATTTAATAAATAAAAGTTTTATTTTTAATTATGAAAGCATATTATTGTTTCAAAAAAATATTTAAAATTTTCTTGATGAAAAATAAAAATATATAACAAATAATAAAAAAAGAAGATAGACGCAAAATACATATTTTAAAGTAAATATATGTATTAAAAATAACAAATAGAAGAAAAATGAAGGAGAAAAAAAATCTGCTGAAGAAAAAAGGCCATAGCAAATTCTTTTGGTTTAGCTATGTTTAAACTAATAAATATATTTTCATAATTAATAATAAATAATAGAGTAAATTATTATTAATTTATTAACATAATGTGAAGATATATAGTTTTTTCAATTAATTTAAAAATTAAATATTTAAATTTTTAAAAAATTCATATAAATAAAAACATTTATCATTTTAGTTTTAAAACTAATTATATAAATGTATCTATTTTTTTTTATTAAAAGAATATGAAAGGAGAGCAAAAAAAACATTTTAAAGAGTCAATACAAAAAAGAAAAAAGAAATCACCTATCCAAGCCCAAGTGCGGCTTCATTAATTAAATGGCAGAGCCCGCATAATTTAACGTGCTCCCAATGGTATAGGGACACCAGATATATATATAAATTTTAAATATTATATTTTAAATAAAAAAAATTTAAATATTTTATAAAATTATTAAATTTTTAAAATATAAATTATTAATAAAAATATTTTTATTTAAATTATTAATTAAAATATAATTTAATATGCTCTTTATAATATAGGGATGACAACCAATTGAATATTTGTAGATATCTGATCTAATTAAACTATAATATGATAAATTTGAATAATATATAATTAAGTTTAAGAAATAATATTCATATTGAATTTGGATTAGAATTAAGGTTAACTTACCTTCGTACTTTGGCTTTTGGAAGTCCAAATCCTAGTGCGACTTCTTTTGTATCAGTCCCTGAACAAGTTGAAAGGAGTTGCCTCAATGGAACACTTTATTTTGAAAATCAAAATCATTATAA
This sequence comes from Hevea brasiliensis, assembly GCF_030052815.1. NCBI lineage: Eukaryota > Viridiplantae > Streptophyta > Magnoliopsida > Malpighiales > Euphorbiaceae > Hevea > Hevea brasiliensis. The sequence goes on along the minus strand of NC_079496.1, from coordinate 108,067,856 downwards.
GAATGCTAATAATTCTATGCTTGGAAATCATTGGAGTACATCTATGGCTTCAAATATTCATAAAACTAGATGTGCGTGGATTGTAGAGCTGTGAATAAAATCATCGTAAAGTATCACCACTCTATTCCTAGATTAGATGATTTGTTGGATGAGTTGCATAATTCTTGCATTTTTAGTAAGATGGATTTGAAGAGCAGTTATTATCAAATTAGAATGAGAGTTGGTGATGAATAGAGAACCGCCTTCAAAACAAAACATAGTTTATATGAGCGGCTAGTGATGCCTTTTGGTCTTACTAATGCCCCTAGTACTTTCATGAGACTTATGAATCATATTTTGAGAGCTTTTATTGGAAAGTTTGTTGTTGTCTATTTTGATGATATTCTTGTTTATAGTAAAAGCATTGATGAGCATTTGCATCATTTGAAACTTGTGTTAGATGTGTTGAGAAAAGAAAAGTTGTATGCAAATGTGAAAAAATGTTCTTTTTGCTTAGAAAGAATTGTGTTTTTGGGATTTGTTGTGAGTAGGAAAGGTGTTAAAGTAAATGATGAAAAAGTTAAGGCAATTAGAGATTGGCAAACACTTAAATATGCATATGAAGTTAGGAGTTTTCATGGATTAGCAGGTTTTTAAAGAAGATTTATACCTAACTTTAGTTCATTAGCTGCTCCATTAAATAAACTTGTCAAAAAGAATGTGACCTTTGTTTGGAGTAAAGAACATGAACATGCATTTGCTATGCTTAAAGAGAAATTGTGTTATGCACCTTTATTGATTTTGACTAATTTTGACAAGACATTTGAGATTGAATGTGATGCATCAGGTGTAGGGATTAGAGCTATTCTTATGCAAGAGAAATGCCCAATTGCTTACTTTAGTGAAAAGTTATATGGTGCCGCATTGAATTATTCTATATATGATAAAGAATTGTATGCATTAGTTAGGGCATTACAGACATGGCAACATTATCTATAGCTTAAAGAATTTATCATACATTCTGATCATGAGTCTTTGAAGTATATCAAAAGCCAACATAAGTTGAGTAGGAGACATGCTAAATGGGTTGAATTCATAGAGTCTTTTCCTTATGTTGTGAAATATAAGCAGGGCAAAGAGAATGTGGTAGCTGATACACTCCCCGTAGGTATAATTTTTTTACTACTCTTGATTCTAAATTATTGGGATTTGAGTATGTCAAAGAATTATATGAGCATGATGATGACTTTGCTGCCATATTCTATGCATGTGAGAAATCTGCATTCTAAAACTACGTTAGGCATGATGGATATTTGTTTAAAGAAAATAGATTATGTGTACTTAGAAGTTCTTTGAGGGAATTGCTTGTAAATGAGAGTCATAGTGGTGGCCTTATGGGGTATTTTGGTACCGCCAAAACACTTGATGTCCTTAGAGAGCATTTCTTTTGGCCCCACATGAGAAAAGATGTTGAGAGACTATGTGCTAGATGTTGAGAGACTTGCAAGAGAGCAAAGTCTAAGGTGATGCCTCACGGGCTATACACACCTCTACCCGTGCCTAAGCATCTTTGGGTTGATTTGTCTATGGACTTTGTCATGGCTTTGCTTAGGTCACAAAGGGGTCATGATTCTATTTTTGTTGTTGTGGATGGGTTTTCAAAAATAGCTCATTTTATCCCATGACACAAAATTGATGATGCTACATGTGTTGCTAATCTATTCTTTAGGGAGGTTGTTAGGTTATATGGTATACCTAGAATAATTGTGAGTGATAGGGATGTCAGGTTCTTGAGTCATTTTTTAAAGGTTCTATGGGGAAAATTAGGAACTAAGTTACTTTTCTCTACTACTTGCCATCTCCAAACTGATGGCCAAACAAAAGTAGTGAATAGGACCTTAGTCACACTTTTGAAAGCCTTAGTGAAACAAAATTTAAAATCTTAGGAGGAATGCATAGCATACATAGAATTTGCATATAATAGGGTTGTGCATTCATCTAGTGGATACTCTCCCTTTAAGCTTGTTTATGGTTTTAATCCACTTACTCCCTTAGATTTGTTATCATTGTCTATTGATTATGTTGCTTCATTGGATGGTGAGAAAAAGGCTGAAATGGTTAAAAAGATGCATAAACAAGCTAAGTTGCATCTAGAAAAGAAAAATGAGCAATACACATCTCATGCTAATAAGGGGCAAAAACCTATGATTTTTGAACTAGGTGACTTGGTATGGATCTATTTGAGAAAGGAAAGGTTTCTTAACCAAAGGAAATCTAAGTTGCATCCAATTTTTATTTTTCTTCATCTTCCATGCTTATTCTTGTGACCGAAACCCATCTTAGCATCCATAGAGTATTTGATTTTCATTTTTGTCTGTAAATACTTGCTGGCCAAATTCTTCATCTAGGGTTTTAGAGAAATTTCTTTAAATCTCTCTTAGATTTCAATTTTGTCTTAGGGTTTAATCTATATTCAAGCTTATACCATCTTTGTGCTAGCTAATTTCTTTGAACTCTTGCATAATATCAAGCATGTTGAGCCTACTGCACTAATTGTGATTTATGAGAGATTGATGAATTGATGATTGAAATTGAGAATTGACATGATTAGTGACTGTTACGAAAGCAATTTTGATGATATAGCTACTGCCTTATTGGAGTTTGTGGTGTTTGTGCTTGAATTGTGAATTGGGAGAAATTATTGAAACTTGGGGTTAAAGTTTGAATTTGATTTTGAAATTTTACCAGCATCATTTGGGAATAATTAATGTGCTTCATACCAAATTTGGGGTGAAAATACCACTGTTTGTCTATTGAACCAAATTTTGCATAGAAACTAAACTATTTTTAATTCACTCATCAAACCAATTCAGAACTTGATCAAATTTCATATCTTCCTTATCGTTCTTGATCATTTTGATTAAAATTTGTAAGTGTTTGAATTGTCATTGGTATTTTAATTCCAAGGGAACCAAGCAAGAAAAAGTGAGTGGTAAAAAGCTTGAGGGTGTGAGTGCATTAGAGGGTAAAAGCCATCTATTTGTGTGAAATACATTGAGAGGGTTAGTTATTTCCTACTAATTTGTTTTCTTGCAGCTCAAAATCATGTCAAATAAAACTAGTAGTAGTGGGGAGAGAGTCCTAGTTGATGAAGTTAGGTATAAAGACGCCATGGCTGCACAATTTGAGAGGTTGACCTTGGGTATGAATACATTAAGGGATGAGATGAATAGGATTTTGGAGGAGATGAGAAGGGATAGGGAAGAGAGAGCAAGGGATAGAAGACAAGAAGAGAGAGATGTAGGGGAACCAAGAGTAGAGAACCTTGGGGGTGGAGTGCATGTTGAGGAAGAGTTTGAGGAAGAGAGAGAAGATGAATTTGAGTATTGAAACCACAACTATGGTGGTAGGGTTTATAGACCACCTAGGAGTAGGGGAGCTAGAGGTAGAAGAGAAGGTAGGATGCCTAGATTTGGAGAGTATAGATATGGTGATTATGGGTATGGAGGCCAAGAAGAGAGGGTAGACACTAATGTGGGTAGTATTAAGATGAAAATTCCTCCCTTTCATGGGAAGGAGAATCCGGATGCCTACATGGAGTAGAAAAGGTAAGTTGAGCTAATTTTTTAATGTCATAACTATAGTGAGGAAGAAAAGGAGGTCGAGCCTTTGATGCTAGTTGAGGGGAATGAAAATGAAGAGGATGTGCATATTGAGGAGCCATCTGATGGGTATGACTTTGCATTGGTTACCTTGAGGACCTTGAGTGCGCAACCTATTGTGGATAGTGATGAGTTCCAAAGGGAAAACATATTTCATATTAGGTGTGTGGTGAAAGAGATATTGTGTAGCATGATTATAGATGGGGATAGTTGTTGCAATGTGGTTAGTTTTTTACTTGTGGAGAAAATAGGATTGCCTACCCTTAAGCATCCTAAACCTTATGGGTTGCAATGGCTAAATGATTACCATAAGGTGAAGGTAACTAAGCAAGTAGTGGTACCTTTCACTATAGGGAGCTACCATGATGATGTTTTATGTGATGTAGTACCCATGATAGCTACACATATCTTGCTAGGGAGGCCATGGCAGTATGATAGGTATGTGATTCATGATGGGAGAAAGAATCACTACACTTTGAAGAAATATGGCCGCACACATGCCTTGGTTCCTTTGTTACCATCACAAGCACATGAAGACCAAATGAGAATATTAAGAGCTATTGAGGAGAGAAAAGAGAGTTAGGCAGTGAACCAACAATAGCTTTTTTTCCTTTGTAGCAGAATATTTGGGCCCACTTGATCAAAAAGTAGCTCTCTAATTCAAATGAACCAATGAACTCCCTCCATATGGCGTGAACCCTACAAACATCGAGGTGGAAGCCAAGTGGACTCCAAGGTGGTATAAGGCATGTCCAAAGTGGCTGGTGATGTGGCAATGGAAGCTCCAACTTAGCACTTGGTGATTTACTTAGATTCTTGGAGCAAGCAAGCTAGGCCTTCCTTATGCACCTCCCCTCCTAAGCCGAAAGCTCTTTTATGGTCCATGAGCATGCTTTGAAGTTGCTTGGCTCTTACCCTAGTGATTGCCCCTTTGAAGGGTGGTAATGCTACATGATGATCCTCATCATCAACAGATGAACACAGATGTGTCAACCATTGAAGAACATTCGAGTCCCTTGATGGACACTGATGTAGGAGAATATTCATTTTCTAAGGAGCGAAATAGCATGCTTGGTGGAAAGTTCTTGACTTATTCATTTGAAGAATGGTAAGCACACTCATAGCTTATGCTTGCTTTACTGTGATTCTTTTTGCTAATAGACTCTCAACTGCTGAGAGAGATATTCGCTCGTGATGAACGAGAAGACACTGGCTGCTCTAGACTGCAGCAGCCCATTCACAACAAAGAGAACCTAATCATAGGGCTTAACCTTTGGTACTCTGCGACTACTCATTCATGAGATACTCGTATTCAGTTCCTGCTTGGGAGCTTAATAGAATTACATACTATAATCGAAGACTAAATATAGTATATGGGTTGCTAGAGAGGGTAGTGTGTGTCCCTCTGCTAGTCAGCTCTGCATTAAATGCGTCAAAAGGAAACTAAGACTATTAGTGAAGGAACCAAATACTTCAAATAGCTCTAGCTGTATTTGGTTCCTTGTATCAAACTATCAATGGTTGATCTGCTTGTTGTCATTGATTGGCTTAATAATAGATGTGCCAACTGCCAAGTTAGACATGGTTTAGGCTCCCGCAGCTTCAAGCTTTACTCCTTCATATTATAGCTTTTTAACTCAAAATCTGTAGATACATTCTTACAAAAATATTACTGTTATTAAAAGAGATGTGACTCTTGTCCTGGAGTAATGATTAGACTCAAACTATCAATGGTTGATCTGCATGTTACCATTGATTGGCCTAATGATAGATGCTCTAAGTTAAACAAGGTGTAGGCTCCTGCAGCTTCAAGCTTTAGTCCTTCATATCATAGCCTTTTAACTCAATATCTGTAGACATATTTTTATAAAAATGTTAACTGTTATTACAAGGATGCAACTCTTATCCCAGAGTTATGATTAGACTATTGTCTTCTATTATGAAAATATTAAATCCATGAATAAATTCGATGTTGTATTTCATTTCCAACTTTGTGAGGTTTAATTGTATCAATAACTAGCAGCTTGTATTTTATGGATTTGTACCTCTGAATCCTTGTGTTGTAATGAACTAAAATTTCTTATTGTGTGATAAATCAAGTAGCCCCTTTCTTATATTTGCTCGATTTGGATTGATAATGCTTGCATTTGGGTCCTTGGATTGTTGTGATTATGTTTTAGTCGGTTAAGAATGATAAGAATTTCATTTTGTATCTCCAGTTAGTTATGGTGGCCTTCTCATGGATTGTGAATGCTAGATCAGATAGTGTAGGAGGAAAACAAAATTATAAGATCAATAGTTGAACACTTAAACCGCAGTTTATTGGATGTTTAAATAAGAGAAACAAAGTGCATTTAGCATCTTGTTGACATTTTCTGCTCCTGCAATATGCAATGCTCAACAAGAATTTTACATCACGAGCACCTGTTATTTACTCTTGAATCCAGTCTATCTGTTTTTGGATTGCATCAGGTATGTAAATCTCCCTCCTTTCATCATCTTGCTCTTGCTTTAATTCCTAATTTTCTGTTTTGTTTCAGTTGACAGTGTTATTGACAATAGTTAATATGAGGTTTCACATTGGTCTTCCCCAGGTTTATATATAATACTAAAGTATGTGGAAGGATATGAGAAAGGAAGCTTTGCCATACAGCCATCATCATCTGTGGGTATTCTTCTTGGCTTGCTTGTATAAAGTAGGTGATTTCTTGAACAACTTGCATAAATGGACATCCACAGTTTGTTTGTGACACCCTTTACCTGTCTACAGTGTAGCCGAGCAAGACATGTCACACTTGGTACCGAAGCACCCTATCTTATCTTACTTTATTGCTTTAATCATTTTAAACTCATTATCTTTTAATATCAATTTTTTTTTTCTAAAGAGAAACCAACGGAGTTTCCCCTGTTTCTATTACCATTTGGCATATTTCACTATTCACCTGCTTGAAATTTTCAATAATATTTTACAATAAAAATCTCGTCATTTATAATATCATCCATATATATTATGCCCATAATCATTTCTATACAATTCCATTCATATTCAATTCATATGCAAAAATTCTCAAATTACATAAATTTATATGATTTATAAACTAATTACACAAGTTCATAATTTACATAATATACAAATTAATTTTAGATGAAAAAGCTAATTTATTAATTTACAACACATAAATATTAATTACAATTTTCTAGTTTACATTACAACATAAGAAATATTTGTAATATACAAAATACATAAAATAACTTATATGAGCCCTACCTACATGCATTGCTGAGAGGTGACAACCTTGAATACTCTGTAGATCAGATCTCTAAAATCCCAGTCTAATATCCACTAGGCTTTATCTTCAGTACCTGCGCGACGAAACAAATCCATCGCGCTAAGCATTGCTGCTTAGTGGTGCGATAATATAACAAAAAAAAATATACAATAAAGATAAAAATGAAGCAATATTTGAATGCTCAAGAATTAATTTAATTTCGTGTAAGATTACGATTATTAATTTTCGTGTAAGAATTAATTAATGTTACCATGACTCTTCCTTTGGAGTTATGATTAGACTATTGTCTTCTGCTCGGAATATATAAAGAAGAAGTGTTATTTAACTTCTATGTATGGTTCTGTTCCTTATTTATGAATGTATAACAGCTTGTATTTTCCGAGTACCTACCTCTGTATTGTTGTAAAAATGTTGAATAAAATGTTCAGCTTCACTGAAAATTCAATTTGCCCTGTCTTACACTTTTCAGGCATTGGTTTGCCAATGCATTAACTATAGAAATGTGGTGATTTTTAATTTTATTAGTGATAGTTAAGAATGATTAAAATTTCTTTATATCTATATAATGGTGGTAGACTGGCAGCAGAATTATTAAATTTTTAAAATATAAATTATTAATAAAAATATTTTCATGTAAATTATTAACTAAAAATATAATTTAAAGTGCTCTCCGTAGTCTAGCAATGACAATCAGTCGAATGTTCGTAGGTATTCAATTCGACTAAAAGATAAATTTAAATAATATATAATTAAATTTAAGTAATAGTATTCGTGTTGAGTTCAGATCATGTTTGAGAATTTTAATGTAGAGTACTTATTTGTATAAAGAATTATTTAAATATAAAATATATATTTTTTATAATAATATGTTATAAATTTTAAATATTATATTTTAAATAAATAAAATTTAATTATTTTATAGAATTATTAAATTTGAAAATATAAATTATTAATAAAAATAATTTTACTTAGATTATTAATTAAAATATAAAATTAAAAGAATTTAAATATTATTCGGATAATAATGATTGAGTTTGAATAAATTCAAATAATTGAGAATATATTTTAATTAAATTTTGAATGAATTTAATTATTAAAAATATTAACCTTATACACAGTGACTTGCACGGGTACCTATAGTCAAACTCTTTTGTTAATTAAAAACACTCTTATTAATAATAAGCTTTAGAACAGTAAAATATAACTATTTTTATAATATATACCATCTAATAATAATAATAATAATAATAATAATAATAATAATAATAATTATTATTATTATTATTATTATTATTATTATTATTATTATGCCAAACCACTTCCACCCATTTTTCAAGTTAACAATTATACACTTTTTTCAATCGCAAGTCAATAATTATACTCAATTCTTAAGACTTATACTTTATATAATTAGGAGTATGATTATAGCCTAATTAGGACTAAATTAGGATGGATGATTATATCTTTTTTCATCGGATCCTTTTAAAAAAAATTAAAGAAATCTAATTAGTAGTTAAATAAAAGTGGAATACAGTCCAAAAAGTGTAACCTTTTATTTTTTTTTTTTTAGGGAAATAGAGAAAAAAAAATAAGAAAAGAAATTTGATGAAATTTGATGAAATTTGATTTCTCAAATTTCTTTTGTTTGGATAGCAAATAGACGAGAGATGAGGAGAAATAAAGGGAATTATATTTCCCAAATCCCCTTAGTTCAAAATATTTCTCTCTAATTTGAAGAAAAATTGAGAGAATTAGATACTATTTATGTTAAAATTACTTATATACCATTAACATATTATAAGTAACAAAATCATAACTTATGGCAATCAAGTAATTCTATTATGAGAAAAACTCTATTTCTTCTCTAGTGAGGTATCCAAACAATAAAAAAGAAATTTAATTTATCTTATTTACTTTTCTTTCATATCTCACATTTAATATCTCCTAGTTTCTTTTGCATAATTAAGAATCCAGACAAAGGGTAAATTTATAGTGCCCCAAGAAAATCTCCCAAATGCCTTCCAACCAAGCACAACCTCTCTTCTACCTTCTTTTCGTCAATTTACTCTCCTTCCAAAATTGAAAAAGATCAACCAAACACACAGTAGCCCTTTTTTCTCTCTCGCCAAAAGAGCTTTCTAATTTTTCTTTTCCTAGGTAAATCTTTGCTTTTTGTCGCATTAGGCGGTCTCCTTCTACCTCTCCAGGAAGAGGAAGGTCACGTTTCCTCCTTGCCTAGTTTAGTGGGTTTCCTCTCCACCCCGGGTGGGAGTGTATATCTTATTTTGGTGGTTTTTGGAGTATAGCCAATTCAAAATCAAAGAGTGACTTGTTGTGGTGGCTATAATAGGTCCGATAGTGCTAGTTTTATTATTGTGTCTGTATTAAGGTTGTTGCATGTAGGGTTTCCTTCAGAGCTTCTGTACTAATGGTCTAGGTTGATAGTTTGGATTGATCTATTTAGGGGGCATGGGCTTACTTTTGAAAGAGGTAAGAGAAGGAGTACATTTAGGGTCCCTTCCAACTCCCTTTGGTGTTCGCTGACCATATTAGAGCTCTGTTGTTCTCTCCACTATTATCACCGGAGACAAATCCATGTTCAGGTTGGCCTCCATGATTTTGCGCGTTTGTTGTTTGTTATTTTCTATTCAACGATTTCCTGTGTTATGCATCTGTGTTTTGGATTTGGGAGCATGACCCATCACAATTAAGGCTCTATTATGGGGTTGGTCCTGGTTGTGGGTTGGACTGGGATTTCTTAATCTCTTAATTTTTTAAATCATGGTTGCTTATTTTCTTTGGCTTTTAAGGCCTATTTATGCTCTTATACAGGATTGTACATAGGTCGGTTTGGACGAGTTTATTGTATTTCGCTAAATCAAACTAACAAAGTCAATTTTGATAGTATTTGAACAAAAACTAATAAATTAAATCATAAAACCACGTATGCTCGATTTTCTCATTAAGTGGGTTAAGTTCAATTTTCATGATTTTTATTTCTTTTAACGTTTTGTAGGCTATTATAATTCAACCCTTATTAAACCTTTTATATATACATATCATCATACATTAATTAAAAAATATATATATTAATTCAAAATGTATTATTCAGTAAAAATAAAAAATAAAAAATAAAACAAGTTAAAACATAGAAAATAAAACAAGTTATTCTCTTGTTTTTTTAATATATATATATATATATATATATATATATATTCAGTTTAGGTTAAATTTTTGCTATGTTAATCCAAAATCTAAATCGAAAATTTGATCTATAATCATTTTTCAAACTATGATCAATATTTAAATGTATAAAATCATAAATTTCAATTTAAATTTATTCAAATTAAGCAGATTGTCTTACTCCCCTACTCTTGTTTACTGGATTCTTAAGTTTTTATTTAATGAAACATTTATCTTGATCCTTTTGGATTCTACATCGAATGTTGAGAGTGCGTGCGTAGTGCTTATATGGAATGATGAGTCTTAATAAAATTGTCATAATTTTATTAAGATATTGAATCTTGTCCCTGAGCGCTGCATGTGTGTCATCTTTCGACAAAAAAAAAAGGGAGACCTCGAGAGGGGTGAGCCAAGTGTGTGCCGGTATGGTCCTGGTTGAGGTTCACAAGTGTGAGCGTGCCTAGATACAGATCTTTTAGGGTCCCATATTGAATATGGAGAGTGCGTATATAGCACTTATATGAAATAAAAAATCTTGATAAAATTGTCATAATTTTATTAAAATATTGAGTCTCGTCTCTTGAGGCAATGTGTTATCTTCCGACAAAAAAATAATGGAATAAGGTTCAATTTGCCCCCTGTATTTGTTGGGGATATTCAATATAGTCCATTTTTAACTTTTGGTCCAATTTAACTCATAAGTTTTGATTTATGCTAAAATTAGCCCAATTAACAAAAATGTGTAATTATTTAATTATTTTTTTAAATATTAAAATATTATTTTTATATTGTATAATTAATTAATAAAAATAAAAATATTATTTTTATTATTCAATATTATTAATCGAACTGAAAATATAATTTTTTTTATATTTTCATATAATTAATTAAAATTAAAAATTATTACTATTCCAATTAATAATATTGAATAATAAAAATAATATTTTTATTTAATTAATTATACAATATAAAAAATAATATTTTAATATTAAAAAATAATTAAATACTAAATAATTTATTTAAATAAATTATTTGATAAACTCAACTCAACTCAACTAAACTTTTATCTCAAAAATTTGAGGTCGACTATATGGATTCGCTTTCTCTACTCTAAACAATTTTGAGTTAAATCTTCAGAAATGTGTAATGCTTCTAGATCATGTTGTACTACTCTCCTTCAAGTCAATTTAGGTCTACCCCTTTTCTTCTTTCTATCCTCTAACATAATGTGCTCTACTTGTCTAACTGGAGCCTCCGTATGTCTACGCTTCACATGACCAAACCACCTCAATCTCCCTTCTCTCAACTTATCTTCAATTGGCACCACTCCTACCTTTTCTCTAATACTCTCATTACGGACTTTATCTAGTATAGTATGTCCACTCATCTACCTTAACATTCTCATCTCTGCAACTCTTATCTTAGACGCATACGACTCTTTCAGTGCCCAACACTCACTACCATATAACATAGCCGGTCGTGTAGCTGTACGGTAAAATTTTCCTTTCAACTTATTGGAATCTTACATCACATAAAACTTCCGTGGCACGTCTCCACTTCAACCATCCGGCTTTAATCCTATGACTAACATCCTCTTCACATCCCCTATCTACTTGAAGGACTGAGCCTAGATATTTAAAGTGATTACTTTGAGATAGTACTACTCCATTCAAACTAACTCCTTCCCTATCACCAGTTTGGCCTTCACTGAACTTGTAATGCATGTATTCTGTTTTCATTCTACTTAACTTAAAACTCTTTGACTCTAAAGTACTTTTTCAAAGCTCTAGCTTTCTATTGACTCCTTCTCGTGTTTCATCTATCAGAACAATATCATCCGCAAACATCAAGCACAAAGGAATACTCTCTTGTATATGTTTCGTCAATTCATTTAAAAACTAATGTAAAAAGGTAAGGGCTTATGGCTGATCCTTGGTGTAATCCAATTGAGATCAAAAAATCTCTTGTGTCCCCTCCTACTGTGCGCACAATAGTAGTTGCTCCTTCATACATATCTTTCAACACTTGTATGTACCTAATAAATACCCTCTTTTATTTTAAGACATTCCATAAGATATCTCTTTGAATACTATCATAAGCCTTCTCCAAATCAATAAAAACCATGTGTAGATCTTTCTTCACATCTCTATATTAAATAAATTATTTGATATATAAACAAATTAATTAATTAATTATACAATATAAAAATAATATTTTAATATTAACAAAAATCATTTTTTAATATCATTTAAATAAAATAATTAAATATTTTAAAAATGATATTAAAATATTATTTTTATATTGTATAATTTGTATAATTAAAATATTAAATAAATTATTTTTATATTATATTTTAATATTAAAAAATAATATTTTTGTTAATTGAACTAATTTATGTATAAATCAAAATTTATAAATTAAATTAAACTAAAAATTAAAAATAAATTAAATTAAACCTCTTCAATAAATATATGGGATAAATTGAACCTTATTCAAAAAAAAAAAAAAAAATCCTTGTACTTTAATTGGCCCCCCTTTTTTTTTCCTTTTTAATATTCTCATTACTTGTTAGTTGTTTATCTGCTGAGGGGTTTAATTTTAAATCAAAATAAAAGACGGGTATATTTGAATAAAGAGTTGATTAAAGGCACCAAACTGTAAATTTTTTAGACGGATCTAATCAACACTCAATAAACCCTAAAAATTTCAACAAAAATCAAATCCAACCCACAATCTAAACCCATCTTCAGTTAGTTTCCACTCCTTCTACCGATCGTCTCCTTGTAGTTGGTAATGGAATCAATCCTCTGCAACTTCAACTGCTGCTTAAACCTGTTGATGAAATCATCAGCCCTTGCATCCACCTCTGCACCATCCACTTCTGTCGCTTTACTCTTTCCTTCCCTCACGGTCGCCGGCCGACGAGATTCCACATTGTCTTCTTCTTTGAAATGAGCAAAAGCAGACTTGGAGCTAGCAGATTTCTTCATTTTCTTTGGAAGCTTTGTGGGAACCTCGCCTGAAGTTGGCTTTGTGTCCGATTTGGACCTACTCTCTTTATTATTGCTCTGTAGCTTGCTGTATATCTTGTCAAGGGTCTGCTCTTGATCTTGGATTTTCTCAGTTTCTTCTTCCTTTGTTTCGGTTTCCTGTTCTTGTTCCTGGAGCTGTTCTTGAGCCCTGGGCAAAGTATTGGTAATGGGTTCCTGAGAGAAGTAATTATAGAGGTTGACAGACTTGATGCGTTGAAGCATAGAAGGAGATCTGGAGATAAAAGGTTGGTTTTGGTGGTACTCATCTAGAGGGGATTGTTGGGGAGTGAAATGGGAGTGAAATTGGTGATATTTTTCGTAAGTTACAGTGGTCGGTTCTGGGGATCTATAGCTATAAAAGTTGATAGATTTGAGCCTTTGAAGAACGGATGGAGATCTAGCAAGTTGTTGGGCGGAGTGTTGGGGTGGATGTTTATCATCTTGGTGTTGGGTGGGTTTCTGGGTGGCTAAGCTTGAAGTAATAGCAATGGCGAGTATCATGAGATTGAGGAGGAGAAAGAGGACAGTTGGGGTGAACCAACTATTCATGGATGCCCAGATAGAAGGTATAGATGTTGCAGATTCTTCAAACATGGCTTTTGATTTTTCGCTAGAGAAGGTATGAAGCGAGGTTAAGAAATGGAGATGGGTGTTTGTATGGACTGTGGATGCAGATAAATGGAGCATTCATGATCAAACGATGACGTTTTAGCGAATAGAAAATGAAAATCCCTCTTTGGGACGTATTTAGGTTAGGGCTGTGAGTTGTGGGCTGTGAGTTGTGAGTTTGTGAGTTGTAAGCCATTCCATGGCTAATAAATTTTGTATGTCGACTTAGTGCGCTAGACATCATAATAATAATATTAGGACCTACCATGTTCCCTTTTTTTTTAAGAAATAAAGTATAAAAATACATCATATAATATATGATAATTAAAACTAACTTAAATCAAAATATATTTATAAAATAAATAATTAATATAAAAATATAATACCCAACATTAATGTGAGTTAAATTCGGAACATCTAACATCACAATATTTTCTTTAATTTACTTTATCATTAGATCAAGATTTTATTAATTACGCTTGGCTTGACTATATCATAATATTTATTTTAATTTATTTTATCGTTAGATCAAGATTTTACTAGTTACGCTATTCAGTAATATTATAATATTTACTTTAATTTATTTTTTCATTAAATCAAGATTTTACTAGTTATGTTTAGCTTGACTTGATTAATTGTCTAAAGAAATATTGCTAAAAGTTGCTTGTAATATTCAAAAGGAAGTAGAGATTGCTAATGTGATTCAGCTAAAAATTGGTGGTTGTTTAGTATTGGCATAAAACTCGATTACATCTCTATATTTACCAGGAAAGTTCAATTTATTTATTTTTAACTTTTTATCTAAGTTAATTCAAAAGTTTTAATTATTATTTATGGTTTTTTTTTCTTTTTTTCCTCTTCACTTATTCCAATAATAATTTATCACATTTCTGAATTGAATCATTTAATTCTCTATGTTAAATACGACCAAACAATTTTAATCGATATTATCTTATTTTATCCTAATGTGTGCTAAATAAACATTTTGACAAATTTGGTCATTCCAAATGTTATCTATTATCATAATAGTAGACAACCATCTTAACGTACGCATCTCTCCCATACTTATCTTATAAATATATTGTACCTTATATGTCCAACATTGATATGGTCGCATAACACCCCCGTTATGCTCCTATATCATCCTTCTATTTGATCACATGAGTTACACCATTTATTACCTTTTTTTTTTAGATGATAGAGACTAAATACTTGAATCAACTGCATTTTGGCACCAAAACTCCGTCTAATCAAAGCTCTTCTCCATTGTTTTTATAAGAGCTAAACTCACAATGCATACATTTCAGTTTACTTGTACTTATTTTAAAACCCTTACTCCTAAGAGTCCATCGCCACAACTCCAACTTTTAATTAACTCTTTCATTAGTTTTATCCACTAAAACAATATCATTTGCAAATAACATGCACTATGAGATATTATTTTGAATGTATTTAATTAATTTATCCCTAGTTAAGACAAATAAGTACGAAAATACTTAAAATCAACCACTTATGTAAACTCATTGTTATGGGAAACTCGTTTGTATTTCCTCTCACTGTTCATACACTTGTAACAACCTTTTCTTACATGTTCTTAATAACATGGTGCTCTATTACATAGGTTAATGAATATCATGTTGAGATTTGTTAGACAGAAGAAGCCTAAGGGCTAAAAACCTAATGTTAGAAACCTAATGTTATTGTTTTCTATAATTTGTTTTTGGGTATTTATTAGAGTTTCACGTCTACATAAAGTAATTTTTGAAAAATAAATTGTTGAGAAGAATGATATTTGTTATGTACTCTCTTGCTCGCATTACTAGAGAGTTTTAGTATATGACCTCTTTGTATTTATATGAACAAAAGTTATTTGCTCATTTGTTTAATTATATTTACATCCAAAATTATGAAACCTAGAAATTATACATGAAAAAAGAGGCGACTGATTAGAAACCTGTTAAACAAATTCTAAACAAATTTTAATAAGCAGATTTTATTCAGAATATGCATGTAAATTTCTTTAAGTTATGACAGAATGGGGCACCAATCTCTGTAGTTTCTGATATATGTCATTTGGGGTCAATCTTTTATATGAAAATCATTATAACTATATCAACTGTAATGGCAATTTCCAGTTTTCTAGAGATAAAAGAGTAAAGCCCTTGTCCTTGGAGAAATAAATAAAAATTTGCAAATGGGCAATGCTTAAGCAACAAACTTTTTATTTGATGGTGTTTAATGCTTCTATAAGTGGAATTGGGTTGCAAGACTTCCTAATTGATTGCTTAGTTCGATTTATATAAAACTAAATTTAGCATCTCTTCTTCATAATTAACCAAGTTATAAAACTTATTTTAGAGATAACCAAAATTCTGGTTGATTCACGACAGAAGAAGTATGACTTTTACCTAAACAATAGTTTGACTACACTCATCCAGTATAACAGAATTCTCAAGATCCAGTGGAAGAAGAACAGGTAGCCATTAGGAGTGCTGAAAAGAACAAATCATTCCAACCCAAAAGTTAGCTTATGAGTTAGTATTCCTTAAAGGATATATAAGTTTGGTGGGCTTCAAATATCCATGCGATGTGAGATTTTTGTAACACCTCTAATTTTTAAATTTATTATTTTATAGTTTCTATTAATATTTTATTTTATTTAAATTTTGAAAAAATTATTTGAAATTTTTTCGAATTTTTGAAATCAGGTTCAATTTTTCAAAAATATAAAACTTTGGTGATTTTTAAAAATTCATTTAAAGACCACGAGGCAAAACTAAAAATATATTTAGACCCTAAGAATTTTTCTGAGTTTTTTAGAATTTTTTTGAAATTTTTGGCCTCGTTTTCGGTCCCAAGACAAAGTAAAAATTCAATTTTAGATATCCTGAATCGAACTAGCCTTTTCTTTTTCTTCCCTCTACTCCCTCGCGCGCACGAAACCCTCTCTTCTCTCTCCATTTTCTCTCTCCTCCCTCCTCCCCTCGCCTGCCAGCCACCATCCCAGCCTTCCCCGGTAGCCGGCATACCTCCAGAACGCCTCTCCGCCGCCAACCAATGCCCCAGCTAGCCGGAAAGTCACGCCAAGGTTCCCTCTGTGCGTGCATGACTCTTCATCTTCCCGGGCCGATTCCTGCCAATCCGCCCACCAATCAGACCGGGTCTTATCCCAAAACACATCTACACCTTGAGAGCTTTTTTTAGACACCAATAATATAAAAATCCATTGAGCGGTTTGTCCAATTTTTGCTCGGAAAGTTTTAGCCTATTTTGACTTTTGGGCTAAATTTCTCAAAACCGTAAATCCCACTAAAAATTCAAGAGTACCAAAGTGCTCCACTAGATGAAAGCTTCGCGGCAATACCCATTTCGAATTTTTTCGATACTATTTTCTAGTGGGTCCTGCGAAATTTCGCAGTGTTTTTTTGAGCATTAAATGAGTTTAAAAAAATTTCATAAAAATTATATACTAACCCCCGTATTGTGGGTTTCACGTAGGTACCTTCAATTCGAGGAAATTCAATAGTTGATCAGGTCTGCAATTTTAGGCCCGGAAGGCAAGCTACCGAAAAAGTTTCATAATTGGATCGAAATTATAGGCTACCCCATCATTTTCAGACGTTCCGGACGCGTCGCCAAGGTCGGAATTAGCATAGGTAAACCCGAATCCTACTTTTTTTTAATTATCTGGTGCCTGATTTCGATTAAAAATTCGTGATAGGTTAGAAAAATATAATTCCTTTTGCATTAGCTTAATAATATTGCTAAGGACCGTTGATAAAGTTTTAAAATTTTTAGAGCTCATTTGGATAGTTTTTGCAAAAGGGGTTGTTATAGGGACCAAATTATAATTTTTCAAATTATGGATGTTGACTGTTTGGATGGGCCCAGGAGGGGCCATGTGATGTGATTGAATTGTGGATGTATGACTTGTGAATATAGAAGTGCATTTTGAGCCCTTTTGCAGATTGGGTAGTTCCTTGGTATAGGGGAGACTCTGTCAGATTTTCGGCATGACTTATGGTATCTTTGGTATTTTCCAAATTTGTATTGAGTCAAATATATTAAATAATTGCAATGAAATTTATCAAGTGAGCTGGGACAGCCTTCCTCCTTATCCCAGCCACCGCAGTGACCTCGATTTAAATATGTGAGTAAAATATTAATTTTAATTATAATTTTAATATTATTATATATTCAGGCATGCTCATGCATCACTTATAAATATGTATCTATGTAATTAAACACTAGGCACATTTTATATTGCATTCTTAATTGATAAAGTGTCATGAATGTTGTTTATGGTAATTTAGAGTAGTGTGCGTGCGTTAGCGTGCATGTGGTGTATGGTATTGGATATGGATAGGATGGGTAAACGCGGCTTTAGAGACACTCGTAGGGACCCAGTCATTTATGGATAAGTTAGGGTAGGCACGACTCAAGATGATCTCGCTGGCCCCTGCATTTGGTTTATCAAGTGAAAGTCTGGCTTGAGAGACACTTGCTAGCAGAGGTTGGATTAAGAGAGCTGTATAGGGGATCAGCTCCCATATATGTACTGTTTGAACATTATTGGGTGTGTGAGTACTCCAAATTGCCTTTTTGCTATTATGATGTGATGTGTATGAAAATTTTAATGGTGTTGCATTCCACTCCTTAGGATGCATTAGCTCTAAGTAGCTATAGAAATTGTAGTTAAAATTGGTATTTTACTCTCTGAGTAGAATGCTCACTCCTGTTCATCTTATTTTTCCAGGTTACAGAAGGATTACTTGTTGTGACTAACTTGCTCCTCTTCTTCGCAGGTCAATTAGTAATATCTAATGTATTTTGTACAATTTAGTCAAAATTTAGATTCTGCATGTGTTAGGAGTATTTTAATCAATTTGGGGACTGTAATATAATGCTATGTTAAATTTGTAAGAACATTAAATGCATGCATGAATGGATTGGATGAGAGAGCTGAGCTCCCATTGGATTTTATGATATTATGAGTATGTGGAGGGTGAGCTGAGCTCCCCAAATGATTATATATTGTGCTTACAAGTCGGGCGAGTCAAAAACTCCTCATTGTATGGTCCATGTTATGGCCGAACTCTGTCCGGTTGAATTCTTGAAATTGGGCTTAAAATGGGCCTTAGGATTGGGTTAAGGAATAGTTAGGCTTACTACGGGCCTCGGGGGCTTTAAGCTAGCCCAGGTCCTAGTGCTGGTCTGGCCCATAGGTTGAGTCGTGACAAATATGGTATCAGAGCTTAGGCTCCAGATTCATAGGGAGTATATGTCTAACATTTTGGGAAAATTCTAATAAGAGTCACATGCGGAGAATAGGGTCCCCATCTGTCCTTGCAATGTCATCTTTGCTTCTAGTTTTTGCTTTATATAATTGTGTATAAATATGAGTATATAGAGCTGTGTAGTATGCCGTTTTGAATTTTTGTGGGCTAATGCTGTTGAATTTTAGGAAAATGCATAAAAGTAGAAGAGCTGCCACTGCACTAGAACGGGATGTGCCAGACAAGGTGTTGGCACAGGATGAGACGCCTACCCTAAGGAGGCGAGGTAGGAGACCTGGAGCTGCTCAAGTAGAAGAGTAGCTGCCACCAGTACAGGAACAGTCTTTTGTAGCCCAGGGTCCTATAGACCCAATGGTAGCTACCTTAGCCAGATTACAGAGAACCATCGATATGATTGTACAATATATGGTATACCTTCTACAACAGCAGCAGCCCACCGCACTAAGAGGGGAACCTTATAAACAAATAATAAATTTTAAGAAGTTGGTGCCTAGTATCTATGATGTAACTGATGATACTTACCGGTTTTTGGACTCCTGCAAATAGACTACATACTACCTTATATTGAGGGATTATCTTAAACCCAGTTTGTGAAACTGTTCGTCAACAGGTTTGTAACAGAAAGCTTTAGAGACTAAAAGCAGTGGGCCTTTGAGGCCTTAAGGTAGAATGGCAGATCCATATATGAATATGCGATAAAATTTTTAGAACTGAGTAGATATGCCCCCACAGCAGTGGCTACAGAAAGTATGAAGGTAAAGAGGTCCCTAAAGGGGCTGGATAGGAGGTATGCAAATCTGGCCATGATGTCCGATCAGTTTTTCGATGTGGTAGTTGATCGAGCCTGACAGATTGAAATTAGTTATACAAGAGATGACAGTGGAAGGGCAAAGAAGAATAGAGCAGAGGGTTCTTTAGGTGTTCTTCACATGAGTACCACGGATAGTGGAGGCCAAAGTCATTACAGAGGAAGAAGTAGAAACAACAAGAAGGGTGGTTTCAAACATGGATCTCGAGGATTCAGACTAGGGTACAGATCTAGCAGTGGTCACAGTTTGGGTTACAGCAATTCTGGATCTGGTTCAGGATCCTCGTTGGCACCTTGCATGCAGTGTGAAAGAGGACATTCAGGACCTTGTTTGATGGGTTCAAGAGTATGTTTCTGGTGTGGCCAGCAGGGTCACCTTGCTAGAGAATGTCCCGTGTTCAGCGAGCCACAGATGGGGTCACAGGGTTTTGTTACAAATGTTCCTCGTCAATTGTATCCTGGTGCTTCCATTATGGATTTGGATTTGGATTTGGAGGACAAAGAGGGCCGAGGACAAAGAGGATGTGGATTTGCAGGCTGGTCAGAAGTTAGAAGGCAATTTCAGGAATCTTCAATGCAGGGTAAGGGTCAAGCTCGGGTTTTCACCTTGACCCACTAAGATGCTCAGGCTTCCAATGTAGTTGTGGCAAGTATTCTTCTAGTCTTTTCCTATGAGGCTCGTGTTTTGATTGATTCGGGTGCTACGCACTCATTTGTCTCCCCTGTTTTTGCCATGAGATTGGGTAGGAACCCTACAACTTTAGAGTGCCCCTTATCTGTAGCTACCCCTATTAGTGACAACATAGATGTGGATATGATTTTTTTGGATAGCCAGTGGTAGTGGATGGAAGGATCCTCCCAGCAGACTTGGTTCCTCTACCAGTAATAAATTTCGATGTAATTTTGAGAATAGATTGGTTGGCAACTCATTATGCCACTTTAGACTAGAGGAACAAATGGGTGTACTTTCATATAACTGGTGTGAAAGAGTTTAGCTTTGATGGTGACAGGAGCATGGCTCCATATAACTTGGTGTCAGTAATTAGTGCTAGAAAAATGTTGAGGCATGGGTTTCAAGGGTATTTGGCATTGGTGAGAGATACATCTGTAGAATGTATTAATATTGAGAATGTTAATATTGAGAATGTTCCTGTTGTCAGAGAATTTATGGATGTCTTCCCTGAGGAGCTTCCAAGGTTACCACTAGGAAAGGAAATAGAGTTCTGCATTGATTTTATGCCGGGTACAAACCCCATATCAATGCCGCCTTATAGGATGGCCCCAGCAGAATTGAAGAAACTGAAGGAGCAACTACAAGAGCTTCTGGACATAGGTTTTATCCATCCAAGTACCTCCCCCTAGGGCGCTCATGTTTTATTTGTGAGAAAGAAAGATGGGTCCTTGAGGTTGTGTATTGATTATAGACAGCTGAACAAGGTGACTGTGAAGAATAAGTATTCACTTCCTCGAATCGATGATCTGTTTGATCAGCTCCAAGGGGCTAGATTCTTTTTCAAAATAGACCTACGATCAGGCTACCATCAGTTGAGAATCAGGAATGAGGATGTGCCCAAGACAGCATTCAAAACAAGATATGGTCATTATGAGTTCTTAGTGATGTCTTTTGGACTCACTAATGCACCAGCGACCTTTATGGACTTGATGAACAGGGTGTTCAGGCCATTCCTGGACAGTTTTGTCATTATATTCATAGATAACATTTTGGTATACTCTCGGACCCAGGAAGAATAAGTGTGGCATTTGAGAATGGTGTTGCAGACTTTAAGGGAGCACTAGTTATATGCCAAATTTTCAAAATGTGAATTTTGGCTAGAAAGCATCTCATTCTTGGGACACGTGATTTTTAGTGAAGGCATTTAAGTGGATCCCAAGAAAATTGAGGCGGTAACTGATTGGCTTAGGCCTACAACAGTCACTGAGGTGTGAAGTTTTCTAGGCCTAGCTGGCTACTATAGGCGTTTTGTACAGAATTTCTCCAGGATAGCAACTCCCCTAACTAAGTTAACTCGGAAGAATGTTCTGTTCATTTGGACAGATGATTGTAAGGAGAGCTTCCAAAAGCTTAAGGAATGTCTAACTATAGCCCCTGTGTTAATATTATCGATGAGTGGTGAAGGATATATCGCGTACTGTGATACCTCTAGAGTTGGTTTGGGATGTGTTTTGTTGCAGCATGGGAAAGTAGTGACTTATGCTTCAAGGTAACTAAAGAGGCATGAGCAGAACTACCCTACCCATGATTTGGAAATGACAGCTATAGTCTTTACACTAAAGATCTAGAGACACTACATATATGGTGAAGTGTGCAAGATATACACCAACCACAAGAGTTTAAAGTACATCTTCCAACAGAGGGATTTAAACTTAAGACAGAGGAGATGGATAGAGCTTTTGAAGGACTATGATTGTACCATCCAGTATCATCCTGGGAAGGCCAATGTAGTAGTAGATGCTCTGAGCAAAAAATCTTCTGGCAGCTTAGTGCACATATCAGCGGATAAGAGACCGTGGATTCAGGAAGCACATAAGTTGATGGATCAAGGTCTGATCTTAGATATTTCAGATGAGGAGGTATTATTGGCCCATTTTTCAATAAGACTAGACCTGCGAGATAGAATCAGAGTTTCTCAACACAGGGACTCACAATTAATGAAGATTATAGAAAGAGTATAGCAGGGTGAAGGTCGTGAATTTGGATTTGCTAGTGATGGCGCTCTTATGCAAGGTTCCAGGATATGTGTGCCCGACATGGACAAACTCAGGAATGAGATTATGCAAGAGGCACACTATACACCCTACAGTGTCCACCCAGGCTCCACTAAGATGTACCATGATGTGAAAGATAGCTACAGGTGGAATGGCATAAAGAGAGACATAGCAGACTTTGTGTCCAAGTGCTTGACTTGTCAGAAGGTGAAGTTTGAACACCAGAGGCTATCAGGGAAGCTGCAAGAGCTCCCTACCCCGGAATGGAAGTGGGAAATGATCACTATAGATTTTGTAACTGTTGCCTCGTACCACGCGGGCATATGATTCAATATGGTTAATTGTAGATCGTCTGACTAAATCAGCTCATTTCTTGCCTGTGAGAACCACCTATTCTTTTGCATAATACACCAAGCTCTATGTTCAAGAAATAGTCAGATTGCATGGAGTTCTTGCTTCCATAATATCTGACAGAGGGCTCCAGTTCACTTCTAGGTTTTAGAGAAAGCTGCAAGAGGCACTTGGCATGCAGTTAAACTTTAGTACCGCCTTCCACCCCAAGACAGATAGGCAGTCCGAAAGGAAAATTCAGACACTGGAGGATATGCTTCGTATGTGTGTCCTGGATTTCAGAGGTCAATGGGATGATCAGCTACCCTTAGTGGAGTTTTCCTACAACAACAGTTATCAGTCCAGTATCGGGATGGCACCCTATGAGGCGCTATATGATAGAAAGTGTAGGTCTCCTCTATGTTGGATGGAAATGGGAGAAGTAAAGGTGCATGATGTAGACCTAGTACAGTACACTTCAGAGATGGTTCCTTTAATCAGGGAACGATTAAAAACAGCTTTCAGTAGACAAAAGAGTTATGCAGATCCCAGACGGAGGGATGTAGAGTTTGCAGTAGGTGATTACGTATTCCTGAAGGTTTCTCCGATGAAGGAAGTCATGAGATTTGGAAAAAAGGGCAAGTTGGCACCTCGGTATATTGGACCTTATAAGGTTACTGATAGTGTAACACACCTACATGCATAGTCCTGTGTATTTAACTGTTCTAGTGATCGATGTCAGTCCGGATAATTAAGAGGATTAGAACCATGTTAAGTCATCTAGAAAAGCCCTGAACAAAAATTAATAGTGATTACCAGAAGGTTAAATACAGATAAGAAAAATAAAGCATAAAGGTTAAATGAGTCGGGGGTCACAACGATGGGTGACCGTACCGGGAAGTGACTATGAGATTAGTTGTAACCCTAAATTCGTGCGGGACATTATGACAACGCAGTCCTAAGAATTATTACGAAGCTAGTGGGAAAGAGAAAATCACATAAAAGAGTTAAAAATCAGGTCAAATAATTAGATCAGGGTTCCGAAAAAAATACAGAATTATTGGTAAACTGGATCAAACCGGCGAGGGGCAAATTGGTCAATTCACCCCTAGAGGTGACTCTTGGCCTAACTGTCCAATAAAATGTAAGAAATTAAAATTTCGAAATATAGATTTAAATTGAAGATGTATGGAGAAAACAAAGGAAAAAGAAAAGAAAATAAAATAAGATTAATGACATCACCATGATAATGCCAAATGAGATCATAAATAATTACCATTTACTTAATTATTTGACTAAGTCAAATAAGGGATAAATAAACATAATTAAAAAGGAAAGAAAGACAAAAAAAAAAAACTATCTTCTTCTTTTTGAAGCTCCATGGCTGAACCTTAAGCTTTCTCTCTCAACAAATTTTCTCACTTGATTTTCCCAAGTTTTCACCCTAAAACACCTAATAGCCTTCATTAAAAATTCTCCGTACCTCTTGAGAAAGCACTTGGGAGCAAAAAGAAGAGAAGAATTGAAAGTTAGCAAGCTTGGAGATTTCCCCTAAGAGAGGTTAGTGCATATTAGTCTTCTATTCTAGTTTACTTCTTGGAAACTAGCTTAAACATGACCAAATAATTAAGAAATGGAAACAAAATATGTGTGAAATTGAGAAGTGAAATTGAGAAGTGAAATTCAGCTAACATGAAGTGAATTAGGGTTTGATTAATTTTGATGAAATTAAAATTTGTATGTAAGCTTAATTTAGTGTGTAGATAATGTTTATGCACTTTAGTTTCATCAATTGAACCAAGTAAATAAATTAGGGTTCTTGACTTAGGAAAATTTGGGGAAAATTTCGAAATTTTTGAAATTGAGGCAAATTGACCTAATTGAAACTCAAAATGGTCAATTGGGGCCAATTAGAGTGTATTAGAATGGTGAAAAGTGAAATTGAATTCAGATTGGTAAAGATCCAATTCTGGACAGCCAGACCTTGGTCTACTTAAAGGACCAAAACTACAATTCTGCTACTCCAATTGGTGTGAGGCCAATTGGAGATGAAATTAGACACATAATTCCACAATTTTTGTGTAGAAACCCTGCCCTGAAAATGACTTTAAGTTGGTGAAAAATTAGGTCAAACTCGGATTAGGCACATTGCCACTGTACAGAAATTACTAAATAAATAGTATTTGTTCATTCACCATAACTTGGTGTAGGAAGGTCCAAATGACTTGAATTTTATACCGATGGAAAGTTGAGATATAGCACTACAACTTTTATGAAGAACATAAACTCAAATTCTGATCATAACCCATTCGAAAAGTGAGCTGCAATCGGCACATCAAAACTGTCAGAACAGAATTGGTACCAAGAATTCTGGGTTAAAACCAATCCGACCAGCCACCTTGAAATTAACATAACTTGAGCTATAAAACTCCAAATGGAGTGATTCAAAAAGGGAATTAAATCTTAGACAGTAAGGAACAACTTTGATGGAGGAAAGTTGGCTAAATTCCCACTGTAACCAGACCAATAGAACAGTAGAAAATAATGACCTAAAACTGAAAATTTACAATTTCTCTTAGGGAGCTTATAAATTGCAATGGCAACAAATACTGACAAATTTGTCACCCAAAATGTGGGATGTGAGTGTATTTAGGATTAACATACCTATTAAGCATGAAAAAGTCAACATTTGACTTGAATAGTATAATAAATAGTAACCCCAAAATACAAAATTCAAAGAATTCTATTTTAAGCAAATTTAGGAGTAACATTAAATAGGCATGACATTAATCTTTGGATTAATTGTGAGATATGATACTGAAACACTATAAATTATGTGTTTCAGTTGAAAAAGAGACCGGGAATGACGATAAGGAAAAGTGAGTCAAGGCCTAGAGGCGACTCATACAAGGTTTGTGCACAACAACTAAATTCTTGTTGAATTTTAATTGATATTTTAATTTGATTTAATGTTGAGAAATTTATTTATATGCAAAATTGATGAATGCTTTGATACTTGGAAATTGTAAAATAGTTTGAAACCACAACAATCATGATTATGTGATTGAATTCCTCACTAGCTTACCTAGTGGGATGAATTAATTTTGAATTCCCTCTCTGGCTGAAGTATTGAGGTGTGTGCCAGTTGATGATGAATAGAATGAGTACTCATATATTTTGCTAGCTAGCTATGATATTCCTCATTAACCTTAGGCTATTGGGATGAATTGAACATTGGTGTCATGATAAAACTGTGTGATTTGTTAAAATCATTAATTGGTGAATTGTGAAATGAAATTGGATTTCTTTAAGAAATTTTTTGCCTTTTGAAATTAAGCATGATTTTATGAATCAACAACTCAATTGATTTAATTGTGATTTATTTATTATTTAAATTATCATTTTTCTTTATGTTGTGCACCACTGAGTCTTTGGCTCAGCGATAGCTATTTATTGCTGTCGCAGGTAAATAGGTGGATAAAGCAGCAGAGTAGGCTACTTGTCAGTTGAAGTGATCAGTATTTTGGATCTTCACCGGGTATATAGATTATACCCTTGTAAATTTATTTTTTATGTGTATGTAACTGTATGAATGTACTTTTGACATGAGCAGTTATATAAATAATTTTAGAAATTTATTTTTAATATGTATAAATCTTTGTATTGTAAAAATGTTATTCTTATTTAATGAATTATGTAAGTTTCTTTTTGTAATTGTCAAATAATGAGTTGATTGAGATTGTAAAATTGATTTGAGTTGTGTTGAACTATATTGGAGTTTGGGTTGAGATTGAAAATTTATTGAAAGTGTTTTCACAAGTTTTGAAGAACTGGTTTTTCTCAATTATAGACGGCACTCTGCCGAAATTTTTATAAAATTTGTGAAAACTTTAAATTGCTTAAATATTTAATATCTATTTTAACTTCTATTAAAGGGTTTTAATACTTGTCAAAATTGCTCACCACTTTAAAAAGGGAATAAAAATTTATTTAAAATCCCTTATAGTGTATTTAATGGGTTATTGGTAGGCGAAGTTCGATAATTCATTAAGTATACTATGAGATTATGTTATGCCTTATAGAGGGGTAAGGTGTGACAGATAGAGTTGGAGCAATTACCTATCGGTTGGAGTTACCACTCAGCCTTTCTCATGTTCATCCGGTATTTCACATCTCCGTACTCAGGAAATACATACCAGATCCCTCTCATGTGCTATAATCAGATACAATAAAGCTGAAAGAAGACTTGACGATTGAGGAGCAGCCAGTAGTCATAGTGGACTACCAAGTGAGGCAACTAAGGTTGAAACAGATCCCTATGGTTAAGGTGTTGTGGAGAAGCCAATCAGTAGAAGAATGCACCTGGGAGTCAGAGCGAAACATGCGTAGCAAGTACCCTTATTTATTCAATGTATAATTATGTTCTTTTATTCTGCCTTGTATAAAAATTCGAGGACGAATTTTCTGTAAGGGGAGAAGAATGTAACACACCTAATTTTTAAATTTATTATTTTATGCGTAACTATTAATATTTTATTTTATTTAAATTTTGGGAAAATTATTTGAAATTTTTTCGAATTTTTGAAATCGGGTTTGATTTTTCAAAAATATAAAACTTTGGTGATTTTTAAAAATTTATTTAAAGACCACGTAGCAAAACTAAAAATATATTTAGACCCTACGAATTTTTCTGAGTTTGCTAAAATTTTTTCAGAATTTTTGGGCCTCGTTTTCTGTCCCAAGGCGAAGTAAAAATTTAATTTTGGGTATCTTGAATCAAACTGGCCGAATTGAACCGAACCGGGTTGGACCGATGGAATCAAACCAGCCTTTTCTTTTTCTTCCCTCTACTCCCTCGTGCTCCGACAACCTCTCTTCTCTCTCCGTTTTCTCTTTCCTCTCTCCTCCCCTCACCGGCCAGCCACCACCACAGCCTTCCTCGGTCACCGACGCACCTCGAGGATGCTTCCCTACCACCGGCTGATGCCCCAACTAGCCGAAAATTCGAGCCAAAGTTTCCCTTCAGGCACACGACTCTTCATCTTCCTAGGTCGATTTCTGCCAATCCGACCACCAATCGGACCGGGTCTTGTCCCAAAACACATCTACACCTCGAAAGCTTTCCATAGACACCAATAACATAAAAATCCATCGAGTGGTTTGCCCAATTTTTGTTTGGGAAGTTTTAGTCCATTTTAACTTTTGGACTAGATTCTCGAAAACCGTAAACCCCACCAAAAATCCGAGAGTACCGGAGTACTCCACTCGATGAGAGCTTCATGGCAATATCCATTTCGAATTTTTCTGACACCATTTTTTGGTGGATCCCACAAAACTTTACAGTATTTTTTTGAGCATTAAATGAGTTTAGAAAATTTCGTAAAAATTATATACTAACCCCTGTGTGGTAGGCTTCGCGTAGGTACCTGCAATTCGTAGAAATTCAACAGTTGATCGGGTTTGCAATTTCAAGCTTGGTAGGTAGGCTACTGAAAAAGTTTTAGAATTGGGTTGAAATTGTAGGCTACCCCACCGTTTTCAGACGTTTCGGACGTATCCCCAAGGTCGGAATTGGCATAGGTAAACCCAAACCCTACTTTTTCTTAAAAAATCTATAAAATATTCGTGGTAGGTTAGAAAAATATAATTCCTTTTGCATTAGCTTAATAATATTGCTAAGGACCTCGAGGCAAAGTTTTAGAATTTTTAGAGCTCATTTGGGTAGTTTTTGCAAAAGGGGTAATTATAGGGACCAAATTATAATTTTTAAAATTGTGGTTGTTGACTGTTTGAA
Organism: Hevea brasiliensis; assembly: GCF_030052815.1. NCBI lineage: Eukaryota > Viridiplantae > Streptophyta > Magnoliopsida > Malpighiales > Euphorbiaceae > Hevea > Hevea brasiliensis. The sequence goes on along the minus strand of NC_079496.1, from coordinate 108,039,145 downwards.
TGGGCCCAAGAGGGGCCATGTGATGTGATTGAGTTGTGGATGTGTGACTTGTGGATATAGAAGTACATTTTCAGCCCTTTTATAGGTTAGCTAGATCCTAGGTATAGGGGAGACTCTACTGGTTTTTCGGTACGACTTAAGGTGTCTTTGGTCTTTTCCAAACTTGTATTCAGTCAAATATATTAAATAATTGCAATGAAACTTGTCAGGTGAGCCGGGATAGCCTTCCTCCTCCGCCTAGCCGCTACATTGACCTCGATTCAAGTCTGTAGTAAAATATTAATTTTAATTATAATTTCAATTTTATTATATGTTCAGGCATGCCCATGCATCACTTATAAATATGTATCTGTGTAGTTAAACACTAAACACGCTTTATATTGCATTCTTAATTGATGAAGTGCCATGAATATTATTTATGGTAATTTAGAGCAGTGTGCATGCGTTGGCATACGTGTGGTGTGTGGCATTAGATATGGATAGGACGGGTACACACGGCTTGAGAGACACTTGCAAGGAACCGGTCATTTACGGATAAGTCGGGGTAAGCATGGCTCGAGATGATCTGTGACACCCCTTACCCGTCTACAGTATATCCGAATAAGATATGTCACACAGTGTACCGGAGCACTCTATTTTATCTCAATCATTTTTATTCTTCCTTAATTTATTTTTATCATAGTTTTGAATATAATTTGTGAAATATAATTCATTTAAGTCATTTATTGAAATTATAATTTATTTGAGTTTCCGAAAATTTTATAAAAAATCCGGCAGAGTACCGGCTAAAAATGGAGAAAACAGTTCTTCGGAACCTGTGAAAAACACTTCCAATAATCATTTCCAATCATTCTCAAACTCCATTTCATCAACAAAATCTCAATATGCTTTTCAACAATATTTCCATTTCTCAATCATTCATCTCATATGATAATCATGTAAAAGTCATAAATAAATATTCACTTTTTCATTCATAAACACAATTTTCACTATTTACATTAATACCAAAATACATTACATAAGTTTCAATTACATATGAGAAAATAAAAGTTAATTACAAAATACCCAAAATGAAACCTAGTGTCCTACCAATGCACTGACGTCGGTGAGGTGACACGGACACTATGCAGAGCTGCAGAAGGTCTCACCCAGTATGTGGTCTACTAGGCTCTCGGTCTGTCTCACCAGAACCTACGCATGGCAAAAGCAACGCGCTAAGCAATAATGCTTAGTGGTGCCAATAATAAAATAAAAAAAGAAATAACAGAAAATAAATATGTAGTGAATGTATTTATGTCTCATTTCAAACAAATTTTCGATGAGTATTTGTAGTCTTACTTATTTTGTACTTGTTATATTTATTATTTCATTAAATTTATCCACTTTCATTTTTAGTTGCCCAAGTAACCAATACTGAATGACTGGACTGGATAAACGGGTAAACTGGCACTGGGTATCAAGTACCTCGGGCCGTCACACCATTGGTCACATATGTGCCTCCCGGTGTACAACAGAACAGCTAATAAGCTGTAATAACATTAGGCACAAGGCCAAGTATCAACATAATGTCAGAATGGCTAAAAGCCATGAAATCACAGAACGGCATAATGCCATGTGCAGTACTACTAACTGAACCCTATTGGCATGCCAAGCTATCCAAACCAATCTTGTTAGGTATACTAGGGCATTTCACACTTTTAAGTTTCACAATTTTTGAAATTTAAGTTTTAGTGCTACTATTCCATTCATTAGTCAACAAAAATGTTGACTTTTGCATAGGCAATAGGTACATTGGTTTTAATATCATCAACATACCACATTTTGCATTCAAAATTTATTGGTATTGGTTGCCAATACCATTTTTAAGCTTAATGTCAGTTGGGCAGAATTTTTACTTTTTATGCCTTGTCTTTACTATTCCATTGGTCAATTTTGTAGTGTGAATTTGGCAAACTGATCAACATGAAAGTTATTTCTTATATTGTCTAGTTGCATTTCCTTTTTTGAATCACTCCATTTGGAGTTTTGTAGCTCAAGTTATGGTCCAAAAATCACAACTGGCCGGATTGAAATTTTGTCCAAAATTTCTGGACTGACCATATCTACAGTGCAATGAATAATAACTGTAACTCACCTTTTGAATATGTTCTGGTCATAATTTGGGTTAGGTTTCTTCATGAAAGTTGTTGGTCTATATCTCAGCTTGTTGCTGGTAAACTTTCAGGTCAATTGGACCTTTCTACACTGATTTATGGCCAAATGACCAAACACTATTCATTTGGTCATTTTGCCCAGGCAGACTGCAGGTCACCCGGATTAGGGCAAACTTTTGGTCTACTTGGTTTGGTTTTATGGGCATGGTTTCTTCACCAAAGTTGTGCCATTATGTGTCTAGTTTCATGTCCAATTGGTCTTGCACCAATTGAACCTCTACAATTCAAGTTATGGCTGTCCAAACCTATTGGACTCATGCCCAGCCCTGCAGGTCACCAAGGGCAGCCACACCAACTTCATTTCCCACTACATAAACCACTTCATTTTTCATTCACAAATAACCAAATGGTCACTAATTGACCATTAAAACTTACTTTCACCATTACATGATCAACATCTCAATTTTGGGTCTAAACCCTAGCTCTACCATTTCAATTTTTCAAACACATACAATCAATGGATCAATTCATACTCCTAATGATGCATATACAAGTTTAAAGAATTAATTAACACTAACCTTTGTTGGAGAGTTTCCCTAGCTTAGAAAACTTCTTGATTTTTCTTTCTTTTTGCTGCCCAAAGCTTCGTCAAGGTGCTAGGTTAATTTTTTGTGAAGAAGGCTAGGGTTTTGGGGTGAGATTTGGTGAGTTTGGGAGCTTGGGTGAGCTTTAATGGAGTTTTCCTTCATCTCTCTCTCTCTCCACGTTTTTGGCTGCCCCAAAGGTTGAAGAAGCAACTGATTTTTCTTTCTTTTTTTCTGCCCATTAAGTCATTTTAAATAAGTTAATGCCATGTATCAAAGTTTGATTGGGTGGGAGGATTTTTAATGACAACATAATGATGTCATAATTTTAATTCTTTAATTTTCTTTCCTTTTCTTGTCTACTAAATTTCAATTTAATTTTTAGCAATATTTATTCACATTTTATGTCATAATAATTATTTACTTAACTGGACAAGTCGGCCAAAAATCATCTCTGAAGACGAAATGACCAAAATGCCCTCCGTTTGGCTTAACAGACTAAAATTATTTGTACCGATTGAAAATTTTTTCTAAACCTTTTCTTGGCATTCTAATGCCATAGAACCCCCAATGACCCTTCTCTGGAATTCCAAAAATTATTTTATGAATTTTCCCCTGGGTTTAGGGCTCCTAGTTGTGATAATTGCAACTTCTCACTAGGTTACCCATCGCTAGGGCACCGACTCATTTAACTTGGTTGTATTTTATTTCTAAAATTTTTCCTAAATTTTTTTTTATTAATATTTGAGTTAATTATGATTCCTCACTTTAATTTAAATATTTTTCCAGACGTTCTAGCTATCCAGACCGACACCGGTCATCGGAACAGTAGAATGTACGGAATTGCTATAGGGAGGGTGTTACAACTCTTCCCCTCTAATTTAAATTTTGTCCTCGAAATTTACTTGATGCAAACAGTTGAGGGAACTGTTGCCTCATTGTCTCTTCACTTTCCCAAGTTGCCTCCTCGGTGTTGTGGTGCCTCCAAAGCACTTTCATCAGTGGAATCTGCTTATTTCTCAACTCTTTTACTTTCCACACCAGGATCCGTATGGGTTCTTTTTCATATGTCGAATCTGGTTGTACTTCAATTTCTTCCATGGAGATGATATGTGAAGGATCTGAGCGGTATCTTCTTAGCATAGATACGTGGAACACATTGTGGATCTTGTCTAATTCTAGTGGTAAAGCTAGCCTGTAGGCCACTGGACCCACACATTCAATGACTTCATATGGGCCAATGAACCTAGGGCTTAACTTACCTTCTCTTCCAAACCTTAGTACCTTCTTCCACGGTGACACCTTGAGGAACACTTTGTCACCAACCGCATACTCTATTTCTTTTCTCTTCAGGTCGGTATAGGATTTTTGTCTGTCTAAGGCAACCTTCAGATTGGCTTTGACTATCTTTACCTTCTCCTCAGTCTGTTTCACCAGGTCTGGCCCTACCAGTTTATCTTCGCCCAATTCAGTCCAACACACTGAAGTTCTACATTTCCTCCCATACAGTGTTTCATACGGGGCCATTTGGATACTAGCTTGGTAGCTATTGTTGTATGCAAATTCTGCCAGTGGAAGGTATCTATCCCAACTTCCCTCAAATTCAATGACACAACTCCTCATCATATCTTCAAGGATCTGACATATATTTCATGTTATTATTATCATTTTAGTTCAATATTTATATTAGTTCAATTGGTTTCAATTGTTTACCTGGATTACTCTTTCTGATTGCCCATCCGTCTGAGGATGGAAAGCTGTGCTGAAGTGGAGTTGTGTTCCCAAGGATTCATGCACCTTCTTCCAAAATCTCGATGTAAACCTTGGATCTCGATCAGATATGATGGAAAGTGGAATTCCATGTAGTCTAACTATCTCACTGATATACAATTCTACTAACTTCTCCAGTGAGTAGTCAGTCCTAACTAGCAGAAAGTGTGCTGACTTCTTCAATCTATCTACTATCACCCATACTGCATCATGCTTCTTCTGGGTGAGAGGTAGACCACTTACAAAATCCATAGTGACCCGATCCCATTTCCATTCAGGTATACGTATAGGCTGTAGCAATCCCGATGGAACTTGATGTCCTTCTTCATACCAGGCCACCAATATTGAAGCTTTAGATCATGATACATTTTTGTACTTCCTGGGTGTATAGCATAAACACAGGTATGTGCCTCTTTCAGGATATTGGCTTTCAATTCTCCATCATCTGGTACACATAATCTTCCTTTGTAGTACAGACACCCATCTATTTTCACTTCATAGTCAGTTTCTTTCCCTTTTAGGATTTTGCTCATAATAGCCTTTAGCTTCTCATCTACCTTCTGCCCATTTAAAATCACAGAGTGAGTTTGGCCTCACTTGCAACTCAGCCAAAATAACTCCATCTCGAACCAAAGATAGACGGGCATTCAATGATCTCAAAGCTGTGATGGATTTTCTACTCAAAGCATCAGCAATTACATTTGCCTTCCCAGGATGGTAGTCAATTACACAATCATAGTCCTTCAGGAACTCAATCCATTGCCTTTGTCTAAGGTTAAGCTCCTTCTGAGTTGGCAAATATTTTAGACTTTTGTGGTCTGTGTAAATGTAGCACTTTTCACCATATAATTAGTGCATCCATATCTTCAGTGCGAAGATAATTGCTGCAAGCTCTAGATCATGGGTAGGGTAATTCTGTTCATGTGGCCTTAGCTGCCTGGAAGCATAAGAGACCACCTTCCCCTCTTGCATCAATACACATCCTAACCCATTATGAGAGACATCACTGTAGACCACAAAGTCCTTTCCTGACACTGGCTATGTTAACATTGGTGCCTCTGTCAACATAGCCTTCAACTTCTCAAAACTGGTCTGACACTTGTCATTCGAGTTAAATCTGACACTCTTGTGTAACAACTTGGTCATTGGAGCAGCTATTAAGGAAAATCCCTTCACAAATCTTCTGTAATACCCAGCTAGCCTCAAGAAGCTTCTGACCTCAGTTGTATTTCTAGGAGGCTTCCATTCCATCACTGCTTCTATTTTCTTGGGATCCACTCTAATCCCATCAGCTGACACTATGTGTCCAAGGAATGCAATCTCATTGAACCAGAAGTCACACTTGGACAACTTAGCATACAGCTTCTTTTCTCTAAGGGTTTGCAGAACAATCCTCAAATGTTTATCATGTTCTTCCCTGGTCTTGGAATACACCAAAATATCATCAATAAAGACCACTACGAACCGATCTAGGTATGCGGTTCATAAGGTCCATGAATGCTGCTGGTGCATTTGTTAGGCCAAAGGGCATCACTAAAAACTCATAATGCCCATACCGGGTCCTAAATGCAGTCTTTGGCACATCTGCATCCTTTACCCTCAACTGATGATACCCTGATCTGAGATCAATTTTGGAAAATACTCCTGCCCCCTTCAACTGATCAAACAGATCATCAATTCTAGGTAATGGATACTTATTCTTCACAGTCACTTTATTCAATTGCTGGTAATCAATGCATAACCTCAAAGTCCCATCCTTCTTTTTCACAAGCGATCGAGCTCCCCATGGTGACACATTTGGGGCGTATGAACCCCTTATCCAAGAACTCCTGTGCTGGATTTTGATTCCTTCAATGCAGGTGCCATCCTATAAGGAGCAATAGAGATTGGTCTTTGTGCAGCGATATCTCAATAGCAAATTCAACTTCCCTTTCTGATGGCAAACCAGGCAATTCTTCAGGGAACACATCTGGGAAGTCTTTTACTGTGGGTATGTCACACTGATCTGGCTTAGCTTGCCTAGTATCCACCACATGTGCTAGGTAGGCTTCACAGCCTTTTCTCATCAGTTTTCTTGCAACTATGGCTGAGATGACATTGGACAAGAAATATATCCTTTCCCCCACAACTGTAATCTCATTACCCTCAGGAGTTTTCAAAGAAATTCTCTTCAATTTACAATCAACTATTGCCTGATGACGTGATAACCAGTCCATTCCCAAAATCACGTCAAACTCATGGAAAGGCAACTCAATCAGGTCTGCCAAGAATTCATACCCCTGAATCCTTAACGGGTAACCTTGTACACTCCGTTCACCATTACACTATGGCCTAATGGATTAGTGACCAGGATGTCTTGGTCACTCTCCCCTACTAGTATCCCCTTTTCTACAGGTAGCTTGATGCAGATGTATGAATGAGTGGATCCTAGATCCACCAATGCATGCACAGATGTATTGTAGAGGGAGAACATACCCCTGATGAAGTCTGGGGCATCTTGCTCCTCTTGAGCTCTCACGGCATAGGCTTTGGCTGGTGGTCTGCCGTCAGGCCTCTCTGTTGGCTCAGATGTAGGCCTCTGTGATGGTTCTACTGCCTCAGATTTTCCAGATTTCCTACCCCTTTGTGGTGCAGAAGCAAGTCTATCTGCTTGTGTTGAAGCAGCTGTAGTAGTTCTGCGTGGACAATTCCTCAACTGATGCTCTATCGACCCACATTTTAAGCAGGCACCAGTCACTCTCCAACACTCCCCCTTATGCCACTTCAGGCAATGTGGACATGCAGAAGATGCTGGGGCTGGTCCCCTGAACCCCATCCCTGGAGAACTGCCCACTTATGGTGTGGACTGACCTCTCCTAGGGGTAACCGTGGCCCGGCCCCGAGACCGACTCGACCTTGTGGTTGACCTGAACTCTGTGCAGGTGGACCTTTGAACTTCTTCCCAGGTGTAGGAGATGAACTAGACTGACCCGAGCCCCTCTTCTGCTGTCTCTCCCTTCTAGTCTGCTCTCTTATTCTTACTTTTTCAACTTTTATTGTAGCCTCCACTAACTTGGTGAAGTCTGTGATTCCTAAGGCAGTGATCATGATCTTTATATTGTTATTTAATCCCTCTTCAAATCTCTTACACCTTTCAGCTTCATTAGGGACTATCTCCCTTCCGTAGCGGCTCAATCTGATAAATTCCTTTTCATACTCGATCACTGTCAACTGTCTCTGCCTCAGGTTAATGAATTCTTTTCTTCTCTCTTCCAGGTATACACTACCCACATATTTCTTCTTGAATTCTGAGAGGAAGAAGTCCCAAGTTATTACTTTTGGTTGCACTTCACTAGACACCGTATCCCACCATTCATATGCATCATATTGCAACAGAGATATGGCAGCTTCTAGGTTTTGCTCTGGAGTGCAGTGGAGTTGTTTTAAAACCCTTCCTATTCTGTTCAACCAATTTTCGACTGCAACAGAATCATCTTCTCTCTTGCCGAAGAAATCCACTGCTCCAAATTTTCTTAGTCTTTCCAGGTGTGATTTCTGCTGTGGTGGTGGTAGTGGCATTACCCTAGCCATTTGTCTGAAGAATTCGGCCATTTGCTGAAACATGGCCTATGGAGGCTGAGCAGGCTCTGCTGGAGCTGGTGGAGCAGGTTCTTCCCTACCCCCAGTCTCAGCTACTGCAGGTGGAGCATGACTCTCCACTTCCTCCTCAACTGTCCTATGAGATGTGGGGTCCATATCCTAATCAAAATAACAAAGACAAACAGTTCTGCATTAGAATCACCTCGACTCTTACAAATGCAATGCATGGTATGGACTCGATCTAGGCCCAGAAACGCCTAAACTGTGCTCTGATACCACTAAATGTGACACCCCTTACCCGTCTACAGTATATCCGAGCAAGATATGTCACACAGTGTACCGGAGCACTCTTTTTTATCTCAATCATTTTTATTCTTCCTTAATTTATTTTTATCATAGTTTTGAATATAATTTGTGAAATATAATTCATTTAAGTCATTTATTGAAATTATAATTTATTTGAGGTTCTGAAAATTTTATAGAAAATCCGGTAGAGTACCGGCTAAAAATGGAGAAAACAGTTCTTCGGAACCTGTGAAAAACACTTCCAATAATTATTTCCAATCATTCTCAAACTCTATTTCATCAACAAAATCTCAATATGTTTTTTAACAACATTTCCATTTCTCAATCATTCATCTCATATGATAATCATGTAAAAGTCATAAATAAATATTCACTTTTTCATTCATAAACACAATTTACACTATTTTCATTAATACCAAAATACATTACATAAGTTTCAATTACATATGAGAAAATAAAATTTAATTACAAAATACCCAAAATGAAACCTAGTGTCCTACCAATGCATTGACGTCAGTGAGGTGACACGGACACTATGCAAAGCTGCAGAAAGTCTCACCCAGTCTGTGGTCTACTGGGCTCTCGGTCTGTCTCACCAGAACCTACGCGTGGCAAAAGCAACGCGCTAAGCAATAATGCTTAGTGGTACTAATAATAAAATAAAAAAAGAAATAACAGAAAATAAATATGCAGTGAATGTATTGATGTCTCATTTCAAACAAATTTTCGATGAGTATTTGTAGTCTTACTTATTTTGTACTTGTTATATTTATTATTTCATTAAATTTATCCACTTTCATCTTTAGTTGCCCAAGTAACCTATACTGAACGACTGGACTGAATAAACGGGTAAATTGGCACTGGGTATCAAGTACCTTGGGCCGTCACACCATCGGTCACATATGTATCTCCTAGTGTGCAACAGAACAGCTAATAAGCTGTAATAACATTAGGCACAAGACCAAGTATCAACATAATGTGAGAATGGCTAAAAGTCATGAAATCACAGAATGGCATAATGCCATGTGCAGTACTACTAACTGAACCCTATTGGCATGCCAAGCTATCTAAACCAATCTTGTTAGGTATACTAGGGCTTTTCAAACTTTTAAGTTTCATAATTTTTGGAATTTAAGTTTTAGTGTTACTATTCCATTCATTGGTCAACAAAAATGTTGACTTTTGCATAGGCAATAGATACATTGGTTTTAATATCATCAACATACCACATTTTGCATTCAAAATTTGTTGGTATTGATTGCCAATACCATTTCTAAGCTTAATGTTAGTTGGGCAGAATTTTTACTTTTTATGCTTTATTTTTGCTATTCCATTGGTCAATTTTGCAGTGGGAATTTGGCAAACTGATCAACATAAAAGTTATTTCTTATTTTGTATAGTTGCATTTCCTTTTTTGAATCACTCCATTTGGAGTTTTGTAGCTCAAGTTATGGTCCAAAAACCACAACTGGCCGGATTGAAATTTCCCTGAATTTCGATCGACTCATATCTACAGTGCAATGAACAATGACTGCAACTCACCTTTTGAATATGTTCTGATCATAATTTGGGTTAGGTTTCTCCATAAAAGTTGTTGGTCTATATCTCAGCTTGTTGCTGGTAAAATTTCAGGTCAATTGGACCTTTCTACACTGATTTATGGCCAAATGACCAAACACTATTCATTCAGTCATTTTGCCCAGGCAGACTGCAGGTCACCCGGATTAAGGCAAGCTTTTGGTCTATTTGGTTTGGTTTCATGGGCATGATTTCTTCACCAAAGTTGTGCCATTATGTGTCTAGTTTCATGTCCAATTGGTCTTGCACCAATTGAACCTCTACAATTCAAGTTATGGCTGCCCAAACCTGCTGGACTCATGCCCAGCCCTGCAAGTCACCAAGGGCAGCCACACCAACTTCATTTCCCACTACATAAACCACTTCATTTCTCATTCACACATAACCAAATGGTCACTAATTGACCATTAAAACTTACTTTCACCATTACATGATCAACATCTCAATTTTGGGTCTAAACCCTGGCTCTACCATTTTAATTTTTCAAACACATACAATCAATGGATCAATTCATACTCCTAATGATGCATATACAAGTTTAAAGAATTAATTGACACTAACCTTTGTTGGAGAGTTTCCCTAGCTTAGAAAACTTTTTGATTTTTCTTTCTTTTTGCTGCCCAAAGCTTCCTCAAGGTGCTAAGTTAATTTTTTGTGAAGAAGGCTAGGGTTTTGGGGTGAGATTTGGTGAGTTTAGGAGCTTGGGTGAGCTTTAATGGAGTTTTCCTTCCTCTCTCTCTCTCTCCACGTTTTTGGCTGCCCCAAAGGTTGAAGAAGCAACTGATTTTTCTTTCTTTTTTTCTGCCCATTAAGTCATTTTAAATAAGTTAATGCCATGTGTCAAAGTTTGATTGGGTGGGAGGATTTTTAATGACATTATAATGATGTCACAATTTCAATTCTTTAATTTTCTTTCCTTTTCTTGTCTACTAAATTTCAATTTAATTTTTAGCAATATTTATTCACATTTTATGTCATAATAATTATTTACTTAACTGGACAAGTCGGCCAAAAATCATCTCTGAAGACGAAATGACCAAAATGCCCTCCGTTTGGCTTAACAGACTAAAATTATTTGTACCGATTGAAAAATTTTTCTAAACTTTTTCTTGGCATTCTAATGCCATAGAACCCTCAATGACCCTTCTCGGAGTCCCAAAAATTATTTTATAAATTTTTCCCTGGGTTTAGGGCTCCTAGTTGCAAGAATTGCAACTTCCCACTAGGTAACCCATCGCTGGGGCACCTGCTCATTTAACTTGATTGTATTTTATTTTTAAAATTTTTCCTAAATTTTTCTTATTAATATTTGAGTTAATTATGATTCCTCACTTTAGTTTAAATATTTTTCCATACGTTCTAGCTGTCCGGACCGACACCGATCACCAGAATAATAGAATGTACGGAATTGCTACAGGGAGGGTGTTACATGATCTCACTAGCCTCCGCATTTGGTTTATCAAGTGAAAGTCCAGCTTGAGAGACACTCATTGGCAGAGGTTGGATTAAGAGAGCTGTATAGGGGATCAGCTCTCATATATATATATATATATATATGTATATACTGTTTGAACATTATCGGGTGTGTTAGTGCTCCAAATTGCCTTTTGCTATTATGATGTGATGTATATGAAAATTTTGATGGTATTACATTCCACTTCTTAGGATGCATTAGCTCTAGGTAGCTATAGAAATTGTAGTTAAAATTATTATTTTACTCTCTGAGTCGAAGCTTTGCTCCTGTTCATCTTATTTTTTCAGGCTACAGGAGGATTACTTGTTGTGACTAACTTACTCCTCTTCTTCGCAGGTCAATTAGTAATAACTAATGTATTTTATACAATTTAGTTAAATTTTAGACTCCATATGTGTTAGGAGTATTTTAATCAATTTGGCGACTGTAATATAATATTATATTAAATTTGTAAGAACATTAAATGCATGCATGACTAGATTGTATGAGGTAGCTGAGCTCCCATTGGATTTTATGATATTATGAGTATATGGAGGGTGAGCTAAGCTCCCCAAATGATTATATACTGTGCTTACAGGTCGGACAAGTCAAAAACTCTTTGTTGTATGGTCCATGTTATGGCTAGACTTTGTCTGGTTGAATTCTTAAAATTGGACTTAAAATAGGCCTTAAGATTGGGTTAAGGAATAGTTAGGCTTACTACGGGCCTCGGGGGCTTTAGACTGGCCCAAGTCCTAGTGCCAGTTCGGCCCAGAGCTTGGATCATGACAATTTTATTCCATACTGCCTTCACTCTCTCTTCTGGGCTTATATTGTCTTCATGAATAAAGGGGCTTTTTGGTTTTTTTTTGGTCCATGGCGTAAAATATCATCTCAAGACCTTACCCTTTTGTATTATTACATAAATTAGATAAATCAAATTAGAAGGACTGTAACAAATGAATCATTGATCTGGCATTTTCTAATACATAAGATCCTCTAGAGAGGAAGTCCTCAAAGGATATATATGTAATAATCTGAAATTTTAAAATAAAGATTTTATATTTTTTTATATATAGAATTTAAATATTATTTTAATATTATTTTGTGATTTTAATATGTTTTATAAGATTATTATAAAGTTTTTGATTTAATCTTTTGGATTGTTGAATTTAGATTATAGTTTTATGTTTTAACATTTTTAGTATAATTACTAATATTATGATTAATAATATTATTATGTTTAATTAATTTATTAAGTAAGAGTTTATTTTAAATATTAATAATAATTAAATATTATTTTAAATGGAGATTTAATAAAGTTATTTTAATAAAATATTATATATTTTAAAAGTTAAAAATATTATATATATATATATATATATATATATATATATATATATATATATAAAATGAAAGAAATGAAAAGTTGATGGAAGTGACATTGCTACAGCTTGGGCAGTATGAAGTGCAAGAATAAAAAAAAAAAAAAAAGAAATGGAAATTTTGAAACAGACCCATGCAACACCCCCCCCCCCCCCCGCCCCTCCCCTCACCCCCACGCAACTCTCTCTTTCACCCACTCCTTCTCTCCCTTTCTTCGTTTTTTCGGTTGGCAAAGGACATCACTACCGACGATGAAGACCGGTGAGTCTCCAGCATGCTCCGGCGAGCCTCAACGGTAGTAGGCACGGCGACAATGGAGGCTAGTTTCAAAGAGAGAGGGAGGTGGATGCATGTGCAAAGCCACTACTTTCAAGCTTCATTTCGATGTCATCTGGTGGTTGTTTCCGACGAGGCTGGGCCTGTTCAACTCTTGGCACAGCAAGCTTCAAGACCCAACCAGCCTCGCCTCCAATAGTGGTCAGAGGGAGAAGATCTGGTGAGGGAAAGTTGAAAGAAAAACATAAAAGTTTCGAGCTTTCCGGCCATTTTCCCGGCGATCCGACCATCGAATAAAAAATTCGAGACTACCGATAAACTCAAGACTGCGAAATCATTAAGATAGAACCAGTCCCGCTCTGATCGGACACCGTTTGAAAAAGGCGATAATCAGACGGTCTAAAACGCTTAGTGAGATTTTCGAACTTTTTTTATTTCTAAAATTCAAAAATAATTTTATGATAAATAATAACAAAATTTAGAATTAATTTAGGTGCAATTGGATCAAAAATAGCTCACCGACGCCAGGATCGTATTTTTAGCCAGATTCGGCTGCCCGTCGGCCCATCTCAGAACATGGTCGATATTATAGTAAATCCTAGCATCTTCAGATGTTCTGGACACTTTCTAGGTGTCAGAATTGGTATAGATAAACTCGAACTCCAAGTTGCTCATTTTCGGCTAATACCGATTTAGAATAAAAAATCATAAAATATTCATGGGTGATTATTAAATTATAATTATTTTTGCAATAGTCTTATAATCCTATTAAGGACCACGAGAAAAAATTTTAGAATTTTTAGAGGTTGTTTGAGTGAATTTTTACAAAATATCAATTATAGGGACTAAAATGTAATTTTTCAAGTTTATTACTATTGTCTGATTTTGAGGGCTCAGGAGGGGCCATATGATGTTGATGAGATGTGATTGTGGAAATTAAGATTTAAAAGTATTATTTGAATCTTTTTGCAGGTTAGGTAGGTCCTAGGTATAGGGGAAACTCTGTCGATTTTTTGGCATAAATTAGTATGTGTTGCCTCTTTAAATTTATTTTTATTTGAATTAACACTAATAAATTCATAATCAAATTATGCAGGTAATCAGGGTCAACCATCTTCCTACACCCAACCTCTAAAGTAATCTCTAGTGTACTGTGAGTAAAATATTAATTTTAATTATAATTTCAATATTATTATATGTTCAAGCATGTCCATGCATCACTTATAAATATGTATCTATGTAGTTAGACCCTAGGCACGTTTTATATTGCATTCTTAATTGATAAAGTGCCATGGATGTTATTTATTGTAATTTAGAGCAATGTGCATGCGTTGGCGTGCGTGTGGTGTATGGTATTGGATATGGATAGGATGGGTAGACACAGCTTGAGAGCCACTCGTTAGGACCCGGTCTTCTTATGGATAAGTCGAGGTAGGCACGGCTCGAGAGACACTCACTGGTCCCCTCATTTATTTCATTAAGCGAAAGTTCGGCTTGAGAGACATTCGCTGGTAAAGGTTGGATTAAGAGAGCTGTATAGGGGATCAACTCCAATATATGTACAGTTTGAATATTATTAGGTGTATGTATGCTCTAAATTACCTTTTTGCTATTATGATGTGACTTGTATGGATATGTGTGATGGTGTTACATTTCACTGTTAGGACATATTAATGTTAGATAGCTATAGAAATTGTACTTAAAATTGGTAGTTTACTCTCTGAGTCGAACGCTCACTCCTGTTCACCCTATTTTTATTCCAGGCTATAGGAGGAGACCTTTTTCAGAATAACAGACTTCTTTTCTTGCAGGTTATCAATAATTACTTAATTGTATTATTATTCTCTAAATTTGTAATTTAGAACTCTGCATGTACTAGCAGTAGTATTGATCTTGTTAGGGACTGTATGAATTTAAGTTTTCGTATTAATAAATGAAAATTTTTTATGATTTTTAAGTAGTTTGTGAATGATGTAACAGAGTTGAGCTGGGCTCCCCTAATTTTAATTTCTGATAATTATTGGGTTAAGTTGGCTCGAAATAAAATTATAATAGTTAATTTAAATTATTTTATATGCATATTGGGCCTAAATTGTGGGCTTGGTCATTGGTTTGGAAACAGTAAGGCTTACTACGGGCCTTGGGGGCTTTATACCTGCTCAGGTCCTAGTGTTGGTCCGGCCCATAGGTTGGGTTATGACAAGAGTGGTATTAGAGCTTAGGCTTTAAATTCATGGGAAAGTGTGCACCTAGAGTTATCACATGCGGAGTATAGGATTCTATTTCGTCTTCTTCTGTAATTCCTTGATTCTAGATTCTACGTTATTCCTCGGTTAATATAAGAGTGCTTCAGTTTAGCACCTCAGTTTTGTGAAGTACATGGTGATGTGAAATAGATTTAGTAGACATGTTAAAGTCTGCCATGGAAATACGTACTGCAAGAAATACTATGTTTCTATCAGTATGAGTCCAAGTGGTGTGCCTATCTAGTGCAAGACACGAGGACCTAAAGGTGATTTTTGGCAAATATAGTTGCTTTAGATGGGAGCGAGGGTACCACTGCTAGTAGTCATCAGTGGATACCCCATCAAAGTAAATGTATAGTATTAGTGAATTTAAGAGAGATAAGAGATTCGGGAAATCTAGTATGTGGGACGTACCATAGTAATTATGTAATGTTTTTGATGTTTGTATTGTAAGCTGCAGATTACAGTACTGACATGAAATTATTATGTAGAGCTGTGTGCTTTCCCGTGGTGCTTATGGCGAGGATGTTTGCAGACAGTCTCTGTTTTAGTACAGTTATACCAGAATAGAGTTCTATTTCTGCAAAATAGTTGAAACTCCTAGTTTGTGGTTTAAAACCTTTGAGCTAGAACATCAAAAGTTACAGTGAGCAATAACTAAAGTCAATGACTTGATTACCCTAGCCTGGATGAGAGTTACATCAGGAATTGCTGTAAGACTAGAGGTTCTAGTATAGTCATAAATTAAATGTGACATTTATAGAGTGGGACCATCTGGTCTTTCGTATGGGACTTTAGATAGTTTTTGCAGTACGATGGATGTTTTGCCTAAAGTGTAGTGAGAATAGTATCTCCTTAGCATGGCACAAGGTGTAGAATACGACTTTGCTCCTAAAAGGAGACTAAATGCTATGAATGATGTTTATAGCCTATGAAACGATGCTTTAAGGGGTTTGCAGTGTGATAAGAGAGCAGATAACTTGACATGGTTGTGGCAAGGTAGTAGATGTAATACCTTTTTCACAGTCAGTTATGATGTAAACCCCTTGAATTGAATGAAGGGTTTGGGTGCCCAATATCTTAAGTTTTGGATAATTGAGTAAACATGAAAAATAAAATAAAATAAAAATAAAAATAAATAATAATAAAATAAAATAAAATTGCTGCAGAATCAGTTCTCAAGGTAGTAAAGGTATTATGGAGGCTAAAGGATAAGAATAGAGATCACATAATAAATGTATGATTGCAATTTCCTGAGTTCCTTTCTAACTTCATATTGTTCAAAACAATAGTATAATCTAATTATAATAGTGTTAAGAGTAATAAATTAGCGAAGATAAATTACAGAAGGCCAGTGGATAGAGAAAGTACAGAATAAAAATTTGGACAATTGATTGTAGATACAACATAATTTAAATGCCTGTGGAAGTACTAGCTAGAGTGGTAAAAGAACCAAATCTGAGTAGCACAAAAATATGATAACTTGGTAGAGACTCTGAAAGATACAGTTAGCAAGTACAGCTGTCATGTTAGGAAGAAGAATGGAACCAGGGATAGAATAGTCAAGTTCTATTGTGGGTAAGATAAAAGAAATAAAAGAAAAGACAACCTGAAGAGTGCAGAATAAAAGGAACAAGATTAAGATATAGGGTAGGCTAAGTGTTATTCTTAGCAAGGTGAATGACAAGGATGGAGAACCCAAAATGGGACTACATTAGTGAGAATAGTGATGGAGGTATGAAATCTAGTGATATGATACTCATAGCATGATGTAGTTGAGTTAGTGCCAAGGGCCAGAATATAGAGCTTAAAGTTGCATGATTGGCTCATACTCTATCTATTCCCTATTCCTAAAGTGAAGTGGATAGCAATGGGGCAAGATTCCTTTAACTTGTTAACAGTATCAAGAAAATTAGGCGATGAATACAATAATAATGAGCAAAAGCTAGGAGGTGTGCAATTGAATTATGAACTATCTAATCAGGCAGAGAAAAGAAGTTAGTAAGTAGTAAGTTGAATAAAAGTCAATCTAATGGATCAAATAGGGTATGATGAGAGAAAAGAATGATAGATAATGACACATAGGCTTTAGGTTAGACTTTTGAGATAGTGAGAAGGTAGTTAGAGGTTCGTTATAAATGTCAGGCACACGTCTTTAGTATAATCAACAGAATCACTTTGCAGTGAAACAATAATGATAAAACAATAGTAAGGGTAGAACGAAAAACAGCAAGTATAGGTGGTTATAAATCACTAGAAAGTTCAAGGATCAAATTAATGACCATATTTAGTGCTGGAAAAATCTATTAGTGAGAGAAATCTTTCAGGATTCAACAAAATAATATAAATGATGATAGGTATGAATCATAGATCAAGTATAAGTAAAGTTAATAAATTATAAAATATTATGTCAGAAAGGACAATGGTACACTAAAGGGTTCATGCAGATGATACCTTATAGGTAGAGCACAATTATGCTAGGAGATGATAAAATTTGAAGAGAAAGACCGAGAAACATAGGTTAAACGTTATTATATGGACAATCGGAGGTAGTTGACTGTAAGAGGATATTTTTCTTTCTCTTCAAGTTTAACTCGTGCTTTTGGTTCTAGAGGGTTATATAAGGAACAGAGACTGAGTCAAGGAGACCTAGTTATTTGAGAGTTTGGTAGGCACCAATTCATACACAATCTCCTGATATGAGAATGACGGTAAGTGCATACCTAATGTTAAGTATGAAAGGACGATCAAAGTAGTGACAGGAATTAAATTGAGTTAGCTACCAAGGCTTGCAACCATTTTAAACTATAAGCTGGAGGAAGTACTATTTGTGGATGAGTTTCAAAAGATGAAATTGTTGCTAATGGGAAAAGTTGAGGCTAAAGTTTGGAAAGCTGTGGGCAGTATATGTGATTGTATTAAGGAGAATGAACAAGTGACGTATCTTGTTTGGAATTAAGGCATGGCACACATTTCCCACAGTCGTGTTAGGTCAGATGGAACTTATAGTTTCTGGGGCTCCTATCCATCCAAGATGAGCAATTTCCTACTAAGGAAGGTAGGAAATGATAATGTTCTGATAGTTAAGTTGGGAAAGGGGATACAAAAAGAATTTTCTACGATTAATTACAAGTGTTACATAATGTGAAGGATGTGCTGGTAGGAGTCCATCGTAAGATTAGAATTCTAAAAGTAATGGAACTATTAATCAAAATAGGACTAAGAAATAAAAGGAAGGCTAATATTGATGATGGGATGGACATCCTTGAAGGAAAAGTATAAGAATGAAAGAGGATAAAGGTTAAAGAATAAGTATAGTAGGTTGAAAGGATATCAACAATAGCAGAAATAGAAAAAGGAAGTGGATAAGATCCAAAGGACAGGAGAAGAGCTTAATAAATTTAGTTACAATGATGAGAATAAGAAGGAATAAGCCTGCTAGGGACACACCAAGGGATATTTAAAATAAGTTATGGTGAGGTAATAGATTCAAGGAGTAGTGGAACCTCAACCTAAGTGTCAATGTGTCAGGAAGTACGTCACATAATAAGAAGCTTTAGGAAGAAGTCAGGATATTCCCATTCCAAAGGACGAGTGGGAAATGATAAAGTCACATAAACTGGATTGTCAGGGAATATAAACACTTTTGTCATATAAGAGAAGAGACCCAGTTCACTTTCCAATGTTGATAAATGGTACACTTGGCCCTTAGAGGGAACTCTACCTAACTAGTTACATAAGATAGACAGAGGTTAGTCTAAGTACCTTAGTAATGAAACAAATAGATTGGGAATTTGAAGTATCATGAAAGTGAGAAGATGCACAGATGCCACCCGTTGAGGTCAAAGGACAAGTAAAGATTTAGAATAAGATGCCTATGATAGGTGCTACAGAAAACATCTTATAGAACATTATAGGATAAAAAACATGAGTCATGTCCTTGGGAAGCGCCAAGGTTGATTGAAGTTATGAGACATCAAGTCAAGTACAGAGAAGTATAGTGAATACTTGAGATGTCAGAAAAATGGTCAATGAATTGCTAAGAGATAGAGCATCTCTACTAAGAGATGATGACAGTTATGACACTACAGTAAAATCAGAGAGTAGAGGAATGCGATCTATAGTACACGAAGAGTTTGGAGAATAAAGTGTTTTAATCATTTTTGCTTAGTTGGAGGAGTAAATGCTCGCACCTATCCCGATAGCCCTCTTTCCTTATCCCTTGTTTATTAAAAAATAAGAGAACAAATTTTTCTTAAAGGGAGAAGATTGCAATAACCTAAAAATTTAAAATAAAGATTTTATATTTTTTTTATATATAGAATTTAAATATTATTTTAATATTATTCTGTGATTTTAATAACTTTTATAAGATTATTATAAAGTTTTAGATTTAATCTTTTGGATTGTTGAATTTAGATTATAGTTTTATGTTTTAACATTTTTAGTATAATTACTAATATTATGATTAATAATATTATTATGTTTAATTAATTTATTAAGTAAGAGTTTATTTTAAATATTAATAATAATTAAATATTATTTTAAATGGAGATTTAATAAAGTTATTTTAATAAAATATTATATATTTTAAAAGTTAAAAATATTATATATATATATATATATATATATATATATATATATATATATATATATATATATATATATATATATATATATATATATAATGAAAGAAATGAAAAGTTGATGGAAGTGACATTGCTTGGACAGCGTGAAGTGCAAGAATTAAAAAAAAAAAAGTGAAATGGGAATTTTGAAACAGACCCATGCAACCCCCCCTCATCCCCACACAACTCTCTCCTTCACCCACTCCTTCTCTCCCTTTCTTCGTTTTTTCGACCGGTAAAGGACATCACTGCCAACGATGAAGACTAGTGAGTCTCTAGCATGCTCCGGCGAGCCTCAACGGCAGCAGGCAAGGCGGCAATGGAGGCTAGTTTCAAAGAGAGAGGGAGGTGGACCCATGTGCGAGGCTACCACTTTTAAGCTTTGTTCTGACGTCATCTAGTGGTTGTTTCTGACGAGGCTGGGCAAGTTCAACTCCTGGCACTGCAAGCTTCAAGACCCAACAGCCTCGCCTCCAATGGTGGCCGGAGGGAGAAGATCCGATAAGGGAAAGTTGGAAGAAAAACATATGGGTTTCGAGCTTTCCGGCCATTTTCCTGGTGATCAGACCGTCGGATCAAAAATATGAGACCAACGATGGACTCAGGACAGCGAAATCTTCCAGATACGACCAGTCTTGCTCCGATCAGATATCGTTTAAAAAAGGCGATAATCAGACGGTCTAGAACGCTTGGTGGGATTTTCAAACTTTTTCGATTTCTAAAATTCAAAATTAATTTTATGATAATTAATAACAAAATTTGGAATTAATTTAGGTACAATTGGATCGATGATAGCTTACCAGCGTCGGGATAGCATTTTTAGCCAGATCCGGCTGCCCGACGACCCGTCTCAGAACGTGATCGATATTATAGTAAATCCTAGCATCTTCAAATGTTCTGGTTGCATTCTAAGTATCAGAATTGACATAGGTAAATTCGAACTCCAAGTTGCTCATTTCCGGCTAATACCGATTTAGAATAAAATTCATAAAATATTCGTGGGTGATTATAAAATTATAATTTTTTTTGCAATAGTCTTATAATCCTATTAAGGACAGCGAGGAAAAATTTTAGATTTTTTAGAGTTTGTTTGAGTGGATTTTTACAAAACGTCAATTATAGGGACTACAATGTAATTTTTCAAGTTTATGACTATTGTCTGATTTGGAGGGCCATATGATATTGATGAGATGTGATTATAGAAATTGAGATTTAGAAGTGTTATTTGAATCTTTTTGTAGGTTAGGTAGGTCCTAGGTATAGGAGCAACCTGCCGAATTTTCGGCATAAATTAGTATGTGTTGTCTCTTTAAATTTATTTTTATTTGAATTAGCACTAATAAATTCATAATAAAATTATGTAGTTGATCAGGGTCAACCATCTTCCTACACCCAACCTCTACAGTAATCTCTGGTGTACTATGAGTAAAATATTAATTTTAATTATAATTTCAATATTATTATATGTTTAAGCATGATCATACATCACTTATAAATATGTATCTATGTAGTTAGACCCTAGGCACGTTTTATATTACATTCTTAATTGATGAAGTGCCATGGATGTTGTTTATGGTAATTTAGAGCAGTGTGTGTGCGTTGGCGTGCTTATGGTGTGTGGTATTGGATATGGATAGGATGGGTAGACATGGCTTGAGAGACACTCACTAGGACTCGGTCCTCTTATGGATAAGTCGGAGTAAGCACGGCTCGAGAGACACTCGCTGGCCCCCGCATTTGGTTCATTAAGCGAAAGTCCGGCTTGAGAGACACTCGCTAACAAAGGTTAGATTAAGAGAGCTGTATAGGGATCAGCTCCCGTATATGTACAGTTTGAATATTATTGAGTGTGTGTGTGCTCCAAATTACCTTTTTGCTATTATGATGTGACTTGTATGGATATGTATGATGGTGTTGCATTTCACTGTTAGGACACATTAGTTTTAGATAGCTATAGAAATTATACTTAAAATTGGTATTTTACTCTCTGAGTTGACCGCTCACTCTTGTTCACCTTTTTTTTTTTTTTTCAGGTTACAGGAAGAGACCTTTTTTAGAATAACCTACTTCTTTTCTCGCAGATTATCGATCTTGTTAAGGATTGTATGAATTTAAGTTTTTGTATTAATAAATGAAAAATTTTTATGATTTTTAAATAGTTTATGAATGATGTAATAGGGTTAAGCTGAGCTCCCCTAATTTTAATTTTTGATAATTATTGGGTTAAGTTGGCCCGAAATAAAATTATAATAGTTAATTTAAATTATTTTATATGCATATTGGGCTTAAATTGTGGGCTTAGTCATTGGTTTGGGAACAGTAAGGCTTACTGCGGGTCTTGGGGGCTTTGGACTGGCTCATAGGGTGGGTCATGATAATATAAGTCTGGTGAGTTTCAGATATCCAAGTGATATGGGATTTCATTCTATATGCTCTTGAAACTCAAGAGATGCTTTAGTAAGAAAACATCTTTTGAATAGTAGTAAAGGGCTTAAAAAGTCTTTTATACTTTAATCTTGTGAGTAGAATTTAAAACTTTTTAGCTTATTGATAAATTATGTGATAATACTTTTCAAAAGTGTTGAATTATTCACTTGCATATCCGCATATATATCTTTTTTCATTAATATTTTCAATTAGGATACTACCTCAATACTTATCGTTGTCTATTTATTGTTACGCGATGACAACATTGAGCATTCCTATTGATTTTCTTTATTTATAGATGCATCTGTGCCTTTTGTTTGTAAAGAAGTATAATGTAATTTTTTCATAGTATCTCTATGAGAAAACAATATAATGACAAAAAGAAATATTAGAACTTACTTTTCATCAAAATAGAAGGTGGAAAATAAAGATATAGGTTACTCTCTAAGAGTGAGTGTTTTTGAAACAAGAGAAAGAGTCATTATGCCATAAACGCACATCATAGAAGGAAGGTAAAGATAAAATAGAGGGGAGGTAATGATATAATTACAGGAGACAAATAGCTCCGCTACTAGATTTTTGAAAGGCTGCTAAGAGAAAAGTTTCTTGCTAGAATGTGATACCTTTGTTATTAAAGAATTACAGAAGTTTTCCTGTAAAAGATAAGGATTGAGGTTCACGTACTGGATTTTGTTCTTGTTGCAAAGATTGTTGCTCGTCTTATTTGAATTTTTTTTCATGGCTGATGGCTTTGTTGTTTCTATTAATTTTAAAAGTATTTGCTTATTTAATTTAAAATTAAATTATATTATAATAGATTAAAATATATTTTGATTATATTATAATAAAAATTAAGTTAATATAAAAATTAATTTTTTAAAATATAGTTATGAATGAATATAGATGAGCATGCAGCCAATAATTTCTGGAGAGGGAGACACACGCTCTCCCAAGTCATCATATGCACAAGAACAATATAAAGGCCAATGAGACACGTAAAAAGAATAAACAAATGAAAAAAAAAAAAAAGCAAGATACAAAATGTGAAATTATTCCAAAAAGTGTCGACATAATCGCGCTCATTCTCTTACAAAAAGCGCCTACTGTACCCACCACTTCTCCGTATTTGCCCTTGCCTTCTCTAAACTATGTCGACACTCTCTCCTAATGCCGATAAAATTCTCTTCTCTCTTCCTTTCTCTTTGATTCCATCTCTGTATCCAAACTCAGCTACTGTGGGATGTGTCCAGTGCGCACCAGACGATCATCCTCGGACGACCTTCGCTTCTTCGTTACTATCACGTCTTAACTTTTTTTTGTGTGTATCATTGGGATTTCTCTTGTTTGTATAAAACCCGTATTATTTGTATCCATTAAGCCCACCCTCTCCCAGTTCGATATCCATGTTATTCTTTGAGGTTAGTTCTTCGAGTTCTCAGATTTTCGCTCAAAAAGTTGATAGATGATACCTATTGACTCCGTGATGATGTGCCCATTAATGGGTTTTTATATTTGATAGGATCTGTGGGAGTTGATTGGCCTCAATCATTTCACATTAAAGACTCGAGCTTTATCAGGTAACGTTTGTAATTTGCTTATGTTGAAACTTACCAGGAAATTTGAGATTATGGGTCTTCTGTATTTATGTCATGTGATGTTGAGATTATGGGTCTTCTGTATTTATGTCATGTGATGTGTCATTGTGTTACTGGCGCAATTGAGTTCAATTTTGTATGTTCTCTTTGCAATTCAAGCAAGCTGATACTTTTTATTCTGTTTTTGTTCCAAAATAAGAAGAATCTTTATTTCCGGGGATTTCTGAATCCATGTCTAACTCGAGTTGCCAATCAGCCGAAGTCAATGGTTGCCGAGACGACTCAGCTGCACTAGCCCTCAAGCTCATAGCCATAGCGTCTATTCTCCTCGCTGGAGTAGTTGGCATCGCTATCCCTCTCATCGGAAAGCAACGCCGTTTCCTCCGCACAGACGGCAGCCTCTTTGTCGCCGCAAAGGCGTTCGCGGCTGGCGTAATTCTCGCCACCGGTTTTGTTCACATGCTCTCGGGTGGGTCAAATGCCCTCAGGAATCCTTGCCTTCCCGAATACCCATGGTCCAAGTTCCCATTTCCAGGTTTTATTGCTATGATGGCGTCGTTATTGACTCTGCTTTTGGATTTTGTGGGCACTCAGTATTATGAGAGAAAGCAGGGCCTGAACAGGGCAAGTGAGGAGCAAGCAAGGGTTGGATCGGTCGATGTAGGTCCTGATTCGGATATTGTGCCTTTCGCGGGTGAAAAAGAGCCCAATGGAAAGGTATTTGGGGAAGAGGAGGGCGGTGGGATGCACATTGTGGGGATGCACGCGCATGCAGCACACCATAGGGACAGCCACCCTCACGGCCAGGACGCATGTGATGGGCATGTGAAGGATCATGGGCACGGGCACAATCACCGGTTCAGTGAGGGTGACGAGGAGAGTGGAGCACGACATGTCGCCGTTTCGCAGGTGAGTGAATTTTTATTGATGTGGTGGGCTTAGAATAGATTATTATCTTATGTTTGATTTCTGAATTTGCAGATACTGGAACTTGGGGTTGTATCCCATTCGGTTATTATTGGATTATCACTGGGAGTTTCACAGAGCCCATGTACCATAAGACCCTTGATAGCAGCGTTATCATTTCATCAATTCTTTGAAGGGTTTGCGCTTGGAGGGTGCATCTCACAGGCACAGTTCAAGACCCTATCAGCTACAATAATGGCGTGCTTTTTCGCCATAACAACTCCTGCTGGAATTGGGATTGGGACAGGCATCTCTTCGTTTTACAACCCACACAGCTCCGCAGCACTAATTGCAGAAGGCATTTTAGATTCATCGTCTGCTGGAATTCTTGTGTACATGGCTTTGGTGGACCTGATAGCTGCTGATTTTCTAAGTAAAAGTATGAGCTGCAATTTTAGGCTTCAATTGGTGTCTTATTTCATGCTCTTTCTTGGAGCTGGAATGATGGCTGCACTTGCAATCTGGGTTTAGATTATTATTATTTTTTTATTGTATTCAGGAGAATAGTGCTACTTTCTCACAAAAGTGTGGGCTATTCTTGTAATACAAAGAAAAGTGTTGTAATACAAAGAATATGCCCCGCTGATAAAAGATGGTGCATGCCCTGATCTCTGAGTGAGAATAGAAGGCATTAAGCGAATGTTGTTGTAGTCTTTTAATTTGTCGTTTTTTTTATAAGAAAAGGAAGAATGAAAGTCGTTAAAATTGATGGTTGGATTATATATAGTGGAGGCAATCTATATAAATAAATCTGAGCTACTGATTTAGGTTAATGATTATCATTTAATTAAAACATTTAGTTATTGATTTTTTAAATTGGAAGATGACAATAATAAATCATGTTTCAAGCTTCCACTAAGCATTCTTCTCTTCAACTATTTTTTCTCTTTTTTTTTTTTTAAATGGTATTTTTTTGGTAAATTCTATAAACTTTTAATTAATGTCTTTTACTTGATTTTATCATTCTGGAATGCAAAAGTGTATGAGACACAATGATATTATCAAAGTTCATTGATTAAATCCGCCCCCTTGTAATTTGAATAAAGAAGAGGTTGATCAAAATTATAGAATTTAGACTACTTTCTCTCCAATTTTAGATGAATCAATGTGAGATGAAAGAAGGCGCATTGCTAATGCATACACATTTCTTAGAGAAGGTTACAATTTTTCTTTGCCTCCTATTCTTAAACTTCGTTTGGGATTGTGGTTAGAACACTAAATAATTGGTCAACTCCAACGCTCCATATTCTCTCTATAAGGTCGATCTTAGTGTTGCTCTTGGGAGAGGTCCGGCTGTCAACCCTCTCCCTATCCCTCTCCTTAGCATTTCTTTAGTTTCTCTGCTGGCTTTCGAGGATTAGCAAGTTGTATGCCCGTCTCAGAAATTGTTGCTTCCCGCACCGTAGTTGAATTCAATTATTGAAAAATTGCCACCATAC
The DNA here is from genome assembly GCF_030052815.1 of Hevea brasiliensis. Classification (NCBI taxonomy): domain Eukaryota; kingdom Viridiplantae; phylum Streptophyta; class Magnoliopsida; order Malpighiales; family Euphorbiaceae; genus Hevea; species Hevea brasiliensis. The sequence continues at coordinate 108,012,759 of NC_079496.1, read as the reverse complement.
CAGTAGGTTGTTGTGTCCTTGCTTTTGCAACGGAGGCAACTGATTCCTTTGCGGGGGGTTGATTACAATTAAAATCTCTTCAATAGTCCTCATGAAAATAAGCAAGATTGTTGAGGCGAGGCATACCTTGAAGCCACTATCAAGAAAGCTCTTGTCATTGTTGAACCTGGGAGAACCAAGTTCGACTTCCCCCTCCTAGTAATAAAATAAAATAATTTGTCATTGTTCCTGCTTATTTCAATGTCTTCGAGTTGCAACATCAAGCTACAAAAGAGGCTGCTGTCATTGCTGTACTGAATGTGAAGCATATTATAAATGAGCCCACCATTCCTGCTATTGCTTATGGCTTTTAATATTTAATATTTAATATTTAATATTTCAAAATCTGGACATCTGATTCGAAATGAGTACTCTTTGCATGCTTATGGCCCTATATATGTTCTTTCAGCAGAGGTTGTGGCTTCACTAGCATCTGCTAGAAATAACAGGTCTTCCATTAACATACATAAACCCTACTTCTATGGTGTTTTTATTGTTATTTTTATTTTTACTATATATATTTGTATTCACATTCTAGAGATAACTCCATTACCACTAAATTAAAACTCATTAGTAATAACATCGTTTACTTACAATGTTCTGGACTAATAATCTGGAGAATTTTTCTTAATTAAATTTTACACCAAAAATAGTAAGAGAAATTACATTATTTTGTAATATGTAGAAAATTACATAATTAGTGAATCAATGAAAGTTTTCAGGTTTTATGCAATCCAGCTAGGTGGATGAAGGAGCTTCACAAGATTGGTATGTGTTCCAAAAGCCCCACATTGCCAGCTGACAAAAGATAGTTTCTCAACTTGGTTTCAAGTTTCAATTAGTGTTTTCCATGATATTGACATGGCAAGATGGGCTTTGTCATCTTCCATTCTGATTAAGTTAATCTTGTTTGCCACCAGAGGTTTCAATGAGCTTTTACCCAAGTAGACGTCTGGGGTTGCCTTGGAATCTTCTTGAATATATAATGTCTATATTTTAAGGTTCCTAGCAGACATTTATTGCTTTTATCCTGTGGTTTCTCTGGCTTCACTACATACAGATTTTAATCTAGGGATGTTGCTAGCTTTTCTTGTTTTTTTGATAGATCATTTCACCATTTTAATGGTGACTTATAGAATTTTATAAGAATTTAATTAAATTAATTTTTTTGATTAACTTTCATGTGAAATAAAAAAATTTATTTTTTAATTTAAAAAAAAATAAAAATCAGGCATGATTATATTGTTCTATTTACCGACTCTAGTGGGGTTTGTTCATTTTGGAAATTTCTTCTATTGAGATTCTTGAGACTCAACTTACCTAACAGCCAAGGCTCTTAATTACCTTGCCATTGTCTAATTCTAAAGAATCCAATGTAAAGGTAGGCCTTGCTGTTTCCATTCCCTTATAAAAGATGAAGCGGATTTGCCCACAATTGCAGCTTAGTCTTTTAGCCTGTTCATCTCTTAAGGACTGTTTAATGCTCACCTAGCATGCAGGTTAATTTTCTTGGGGAGTTCTATTTGCCAGGATTTTGGTGGACGATTCATACTAAATTTTTATCGACTATTTTTAATAATAATTTTTGTACTTATATAAAAAAAGACTATCCATACATTATATATAAAGTATGATCCGTTTCGGTTTCAGTTCAAAGGTATGAACTAATCAATAGTGAAAGTTCTCCCATGATTTTTACTTTAATTTTAATTTTGATTTTAGCTCCAGTTCAATATGGTTTGATTTGGGTTTTATCATTCCAATTGTTTGTTTTTTTTTTCCAAATTTTTAAAAAGGATTCGATTTTAATCTGAAATCGAACCAATCAATTCTAGTTCAATTCAATTATGATTAAAGTTAACTATGAGTTTAACGGGCTTTATTTTGATTCTAATTCATTTTAAATCAGTCTGATTCTAATACAATTTAGATCAATTTAATTTCAATCTAATTCATATACCAAACTGATATCTGTCCAGTTCTATGCTAAAGAAAGGAATAAAAGAAACAAGGTAAGTGTACAAATTGTGCTAATTTTGATAATATGATAAAAAATGGAAGTAATAATTCAGTTTACCTAACAAAATTTGCTTACTACTTACTCTTGAGTCTTAAGCATTAAATATTTCTTTTTGTACCATCCATTGCTAATGTAGTTTTCTGAAGCTAATAAGCTGCATGTGAACTATAAATCTGGGCTAAAAATGAAATTTAAAAAAAAAAAAATTAAAGCAGTCAGGCAAAGGGCCCTACTTTATAAATAGAGAGCATGTGAAAATATATATAATTATTTACAAAAGATGTGCATAATTCATGAATGATTTCACCTAATCAATTTATGTATCACTCTCATTTTCCTGTTATAGGATCTTTATACTGTATGTCACAGCAACATTAACAGGAAAAGAAATTTTATTTTGAGAAAAATAATTTATATATAAAAATAAAAAAATATTTTTTTAATGTTAAATTAATAATATGTATTTATATTATATATGTATCAATATTTTTAGCTTTAATAAAATTATTAAAATTTTAAAAATAAAAAATTACTTTCTCTTTTTATTTTTCTTAAGAATGATTTAGAGGTTGTTTGATTTAATTTATGAAAATTAACCTAATTTTTATAAGCTAATTTGAATTTATAAGTATTTAAAATTTTAAATAATTACGTGTTTGATTAAAATATTTATAAATGACTGATAAGTAATTAATGTATTTAGTAATAACTAGCTTATATGTATATTTATTATTAAAATAACTAAAAATAATATTAAATGAGATTTATGATTAAATTTTAAAAATTAAATAATAATAATAATATAGTAAAACTTAATCAAAATAGTTTATAAGAACATAACTTAAAAGCACTAAAATAAAAAGCTCGAGTGTCCAAAACTTATTTTCCTTTAACTTGTAAACACAACTTATAAGCCCAAAAGTGATTATAGACAAATAGATCAATTTATTTTTAAAACTTATAGACTGATAAGATAAATGCCCTCTTACTATATTTTTCGGTGATCTATTTTTTTTAAATACTCTAAATATTAAAAATGCAAAAAATATTTTCTAAATAAATGGAGCCCAAGATTAACAGGAAAGGGAAAATAATTTGACAGAATATAAATACCTACTTAAATTTTACTTTAAAATTTCTCAAAGCACC